>NW_010209901.1:113877-149728 GCF_000695765.1 Mesitornis unicolor | reverse complement strand
GGTAATGTACCCACTGTGCTTGGATAAAAGGTTGGAGATGGCAATTATGGAAAAATCCTTTTCTGTTAAGCTTTTCTAAGCTTAACCAAGCCACTGTCAATAATTACTCTTTTTGCCTTGCTATTGTGGACTAAGACTAATCCAGACATGGTTTATTTAATTTTTTTTTTTATTGCTTGAATGTGCACGCTCAAGCTACATGGAGAATATCAAGCTACATTGGGTACACGCTGAGCAAATGCATTTGCTGAGTGTACCTGGTGTGTTAAGCAGCGAATAGATTTACAGTATGTTTGTAAGTGGTCATAATTAGGTTGTGAAAGTGTGTGCACGTGAGTTTTTATTTCTTTGGTTGTCTTTTAAGCTGAACAAGGCACATTGCAGAGTGGCATCGGGATGGAGGAGGGGTTCAACCAGAAGGGCTAGAAATAGCAGCTGTTTGTTTATGCCAGGATTTTTATTCTCTCTTCTTCCTACTCCCTTTCTTAGGGGTAGTCTTATGTATTCCACCCACTCTCATTCCCTTCTGGTGAATGTGTGTGGATGTGCTCCAGGACCATATGTGCTCGTAGATATACACTTCAAAGGAAACTCTAGACCGCCAAGAGAAGCTGTTTGAGTTTAGATGAGCCCTGAATTTGCCGACTTCTATAGCATTTCTTTTGAAGAACCACATGGCAGTGCTGCCATTTCTTTCCTTCAGCACCTTTACAAGCTGATGAACACCGTCGGTCTCCAAAGCAAGTGAGCTGCTGACACACATAGTCTGTATGAACTTAACCAAGCTGGATTTCACCTCAAGGCATCAACTCATCTGGGCTTTTTCGTGGCTAGCTGACATGTTTTGGATCGCACAATGCATTTGCCCAGTAGTGAGGACAGCGTGAGGTTGTTCCTTTCCTCTCCTCCCTTCCATACACAATGATTTCTTTGAAGAGTATTTTCCCAAGCAATTTTCCTGGAACAGCAGGCACTTGTCCCAGCTGATTCAGGGACACTGTCTTACTAAGTTATTATTTCTAGGTGCTGAGAATTCTGGCTGCAGACCAGAAGGACCTTGGCCATGTCTGCTCTGCTGGGGCTGTTCTTGGTTAGGTGCCTACTTTCTGTTTGACAGACCTCTGCGGATTCATGGTGTCTTTCATGTCATTTGTATGGTGTTGAACTGAATACGTTAAATGTACTCTTGGTTGGGGAATGCAGGGCATCTGGTGCACATTTTGGCATCCTTTTCCATCCAAAAAACAGAATTGCACAATAGCCACTCCATTCCAGCAGCAGCAGCTGTTGAGCCTGCACCATATTCATGTTAAATGTTTACCAGGAGTTGTCTATTAAGTTTTCCAGTATAAAACACTGATCTTTCATATTGAAGCATTTATTTTAAAACATTTTCCAACCTATTCTTATGAATATTGAGTCCACTACTCTTGAAAAATGAGTGAAAATGAGTGATACCTGGCAGATGCTTCAACGGACTTTTATATAGCATCTTTATCAAAGAGTGTAGTGATAGGATGAGGGGTAATGGTTTTCAACTGAAAGAAGGTACATTTAGACTAGATATTTGGAAGAAATTCTTTACTGCGAAAGTGGTAAGACATAGGAACAGGTTGCCTGGAGAAGGTGTGGATGCACCCTTCCTGGAAGTGTTCAAGGCCAGGTTGGGTGGGTCTTTGAGCAACCTGGTCTGGTGGGAGATGTCTCTGCCCATAGCAGAGGGGTTGGACTGGATGATATTTAAGTTCCCTTCCAACCCAAATCATTCTGTGATTCTATGATCTTTCACTCTGTATGTGCTCTGATCCATGGTGCTGATCATTAATTTGTTTTTGTGGAAGCAAGTTTCATATCCCAGACAGGCTGATCCTGTTTGTAGCTAGCTGGAGGTAAGGGAAGGAAAATAGCTTGATTTTTCACAGGTGTTGCCATGCAGCCATGCATTCCCTTCTCCAGCCTTCACACTTCGGTCAGCCATGAAATGCAGCATGCAAGGGCATGTATGGAAACTGTCAGCTTAAAAACCCATCCTCTCTGAACATAGGAAATTGGTTGTATTAGGAATGAGCAGTCTTGCTTGCTCACCTCCTAGGACAGCAGCATGAAATTGCCTTTGGAGACTTGACAACAGGAAAAGAAAATGACTTCTCCCTCTCACTCTGCCTTTGGAAGAGCAACTTCTTGTTAGCCAGGCTGCTCGTAAAGGTGCGATTCTTCGTTATTCCTAAGATGATCTCCTGGTGTGCTGGGGAGGGCTTCTTGCCTCCCCGACCACATACTTGTTTACGGCTGGTGGAATGTTTGTGTTCACAGGATCATTTGTTTATAAATGATCTCTTTTCTCCTGAGACTACATCTTCTGATGATGATCAATAGCTCAGTTACGTTTAATAAAGCTGAGGCAGTCAGACACAGGAATTCTTTTGAAGCTGTTGAGGCCTCATCTGAGTCATATAATACCTTAAATGAAAACAGAGCAAATAGGTAACGTAGAAGCGAATGACAGGTGTTGGCAGGAGGGATGTTTAGGAAGTTTATAGCTTTCACGGCTTTATTTTCTGCTCAGGGCAGATGATTGCTCTGCCTTTAGGCACAAACTGCAAATAAGAAGATGGTGGAGAAAAATGGCTAGAAGTGGCAAGGAGGTGGATGATGGGTCTGACCTAACACATCTTCCTTTCTCAGCACAGGCAAAGCTCTTTGTTCTGGTGGACCATGTTCAGTGTTTGGTGCTGACACCCTTGGCCCCAGGAGGGTGGTCATGGGACAGGGCTGGCTGGAGGCCAGGGCTCAGCAGCTCAGCTTCCCGCAAGGAAGGGTCTCCCAGGACCTCCAGTGATGATTAGCTCCAGGATGCTCTGACAGGCATCAAGTGGTTTTGGGATGTGTTTGGTAGCTGATTCTGTAGCCTGTAATACATATTGCCAGATGTTTCAGTCTTCACCAGCCTCCCTACCTGTGATTGTCCACATGACTATTTCACTCTTTTGCTAATTCAAGCTGTACACAGGCTTTGTCAGGCTAGCAAAGCAATGGTGCTTTTCTGCGGAGGTGGTAAAAGGGGATCTTTAGGTACTACATTTGACTTTAATAGGAATTGGATACAGATTAGCAAGTGCTGAGTGAGGACATCCCTACTATTCACTTTTCCAATAATGTGGAACTTAAAGGAAATACATTTATGACCTTTAAAAGCAACGCTCTTCTAAGCAAAATATTTAATCAGAGGTTAAAAAAAGATTGTTTCAGGGAAAAAAATAAGTAGAAGTACAATGTGTGTTGTGCCAGCTAGTTTGTTCTTGTAACCCTAGGCTTATGTTACTGTGCTGCAGGCACTTCTTTCACCGATCACCTTCTTATCCCATCAGCCTCCAGGCTTTTTGAACTGGTGCATTTCGTTAGCTCTGAACATCTTTCACTTCTCTGCTGTACCACTGCATGGTTAAACATTTGACTGGTGATGCTGTCCAGGCATGGCTGTGGCAAATGGCTTCTTGTTTTGTCATCAACTGGGTGTCACTTTCCATGGCAGCTGGTATCTGAACACAGTTTGAGAGCCACTGCCCTAGTTCTGCTGGACTTACACACTCTTACATGACTAGTGAATAGCACTGCTGGTTTTCCACCTTCAAGATGAGGTCTTATTGTGTGTGGGAAACCTAGTCTAGATATTGGCTCATACTGACCACCATTGATGATAATGTTTGGGAAAAGATTGATGTGGGCTTTATTTCCTGAGATCACAGAATCTCACAGATCACAGAATGACTGAGGTTTGGAAGGGACCTCTGGAGGTCATCTGGTCCAATCCCTCCTGAAGTAGGGCCTCCTAAAACCAGTTGTCCAGCATCCTCTCTAGATGGGTTTTGAATATCTCCAAGAATGGAGACTCTGCAACATTTCTGGACACCCTGTGCCAGTGTTTGGTCATCCTAACAGTGAAAAAGTGTCTCCTGATGTTCAGAAGGAACCTCCTATGTTTAGGTTTCTGCCCATTGCCTCTACTCTTGTCACTGGACACCACTGAAAAGAGCCTGGCTCCATACTCTTTGCATCCTCCCTTCAGGTATTTATATACATTGACAAGATTTCCCCTGGGCCTTCTTTTTCTCATGCTGAGCAGTCCCAGCTCTTTCAGCCTTTCCTCATAGGAGAGATGCTCCTGTTACTTATTTATATGTGTGGCCCTTTGTTGATCCCTCTCCAGTATGTCCACGTCTCTCGTGTACTAGGGAGCCCAGAACTGGACACAGTACTCCAGGTGTAGCCTCACCTCTCTCAATCTACTGGCAACGCTTTGTCTAACGCAGCCCAGGACACCATAGACCTTCTTTGCCACAAGGCTGGCTTATGTTGAACTTGGTGTCCACTAGGACCCCCAGCTCCTTTCCTGCCAAATTGCTTCCCAGCTGGGTGGCCCTCAGCATATACTGGTGCCTGAGGTTGTTCCTCTCTAGGTGCAGGACTTTGCACTTCTCATTGTTGAACTTAATGAGGTTTCTGTTGGCCCATTTCTCCAGCCAGTAAAGGTCCTTCTGGATGACAGCATGACCTTCTGGCATATCAGCCACTCCTCCTAGTTTTGTGTATTCAGCAAACTTCCTGAGGGTACGTCCTGCCCAATCATCCAGATCATCAATGAAGATGTTGAACAGGACTGGACCCAGTACTGACCCCTGGGGTACACCACTGGCCACTAGCCTCCAACTTGACTTTACACTGCTGATGCATAGGAGTTTTCTAGGGGCAGGGTTTGAGTGGCAAAGAGGTGTGATTGAAAAGCACCTTGACTAGGCAGCTGAGAGAACCTTGTGTGAGTGAGGTGAGGAGACATAGAGTCGTGTGGCAGTGTTTGCAAGAAGACTTGCTTGACAGTTTGAGGGAGAGACGTGTGTTTGTCATATAGGTTACTGTCAATTTGTACATTTTTATCACTAGTCTTGAAAATAGTTTATCCTCAGCTTCTGGAGTCGAATAATTGATGGAATGTAAGCACATTTGTAAAAGACCAGTAGTCCCCTTGTTCCTGGGATTAACTTGAGAAGGTATGCCAAGTTATATCCAAATGGTTAAAAATGAAAGGTAAATAAAAAACGTGTTATTTGCCACTTGTGGACTGGAGTTTGTCAGTAGGGCTGGGGCCTGCACTTCTCTGTAGGCTGCGTAGCCCCGTGTCTGGGTGGCTCAGGTGCTGTGAGCCTGCACGTGCATGGTGATGAAGGCTTGCTGCTGGCAGGGCACATGCGTTGTGTTGAAGCATGCACCAAGCCAGTGAGGTTACCTCCTAGAGACTTTAATATGCTTGTAGTTGTCCTTTGTCTGCAAAAATCTCTGTCAGGCTGAGTGCTGTTCCCCTTTCTTTTTGGGGTGGGGTGCAGTTCAGTGGTTTCTATCCTGCCCCCAGTTCCTTGTCTCTCTCCCTCCTCTGCAGCTGGTGGGCACTGCTTCCTCCCCACGCTGATTCAGCTGCTGGCATGGCTGTGCTTTGCGCCAGACCCGTGGAGATGTTTTGACTTGAGGACAATTTGTTTGTGTTTTTATAAAGAACACGGTGCTCTTTCAGAGGTTTTCTTTTGAAACTCCACGTGTGAATGCACACCCGACTTGCAAGAAGCTGAACTGGCACAGAGGAAAGGTGTGGTAGCCCTTCTGTGTGGGCAGGGGAGGCATCAGGGTGGTGGCAGGGGGAAGGAGGCAGCTCCCAAACCAGCTTTGCCGCTAGAGGATTGGCACAGTGCAGCAGCATCCCTCCCCAGGTGCTTGCTGTACCTCCCACCCCTCCCCGAGGTGGCTGGCCACTTGCTAAAAACTGGTAAAACAGAGTCCAAGGCACCTCCTGGGGAGCCAGGGGGACTTTCACTCCAGCTTCTGTGTGGCAGGGCTGCAGGCACAGCCCAATCTGCCATACCTACAGAGCCCGACAAGGCTGGCAGGTGCCAGGGACACTTGCCAATGGAGGGAGGCTGCACAGTGACAGCAGTGTTGAACTGCATGTCCCTTGTCCACCTTGTTCACACTGCTGTAGCTGAATCACTTTAATCTTGTTCCTGGTCCAAAACCAAGTGATCAAGACTGGGCTGTATCCACAACTATAGCAAGTCTTCTTGCGGGGTGCGAGTCACAAGATCAGTGGCAATGGTTGTGCCATGGTAGAGCTGCAGAAGGGTCAGAGCTGAGGTGCTCATACTCCAAATGAGACCTGTAGTACCCAGGCCCAGGTTCCTCTCCAGTAACCTCATTTTTTCCTGCGCTGGAGCTGGGTTTATCATAGCTCTGGAAAAGGCGTGGGCATTAGCTGCATTGTTACTGCCTTGCTAAGGAGCTTCTTCTTAGGTATTAGTTTTTCCTGGCTCACCTCGATGAGGAATCCTGTCTAACAGCCAAAGAGAGCCTAGCCCTTATAAAAACCACCCATAACATCCTCTCCGAGCATCTGTTAGCTGTGTCCCAATTGGCTCAAAGGATCTGTGTACTCAGTGCTTGTGAGCAAAAGCTGTGTGAACCTGCCAAAATTATGCCCTTGGCTGCAAAGAGAAGAGGAGCACGGAGTCCAATTACTGGCTCTAAGCGGTATAAAATAATGTTAAATAACTCCCGATTTTTAGATTTAATTAAAATGAAAGGCTGAATTGGCACAGCCACTTCTGAATCCTCAGTGAGGGGTAGGAGTTTGCAGCAAAAAGCAAGGTCTAGAGGAGAAACTTTGAAGTCATTCTAGTAGTGCTGGAAGATGGAGATCCAAAAATACTTGGCCTTGTTCACTGTGCTGAACATGCTCCTGTTCATGCTCTTTGTTGCTTGTTCCCAAGTGACAATGACACATTCAATTAAGTCATGGGGGAAAAAATTAAATTTCAAAGCAGCTGATTATGAATCATACCAAGAAAACCCAACCACCCTGTTCTGGGGGCATAAGAAAAGTAGTTCAGCATTTACAGTCATGAGAGAAACAGGAAGTTTGGGGAAGTAAAGCACTCAAAGTAGCCTGCAAGTCATCACGTGTCGATACAACTTGACAAGAGTGATTTCTGTCAGCATGTCAAACTATGTATTTTGTAGTAATCTTCTTCTATTTGTACCGAGATTGCATGGTCTGACTGACAGCTAGTTTGCTTGTTCATTCATGGGGTAATCTGTTTTGTCTCCTACATCTGCATGCAGCTGAAGAAGAAAATTGCAGGTAGGCCCTTTGTAGGGAGAGGGAGTCTTTCCTGCTCATCTCTGTACGTGAGGAGTTGCAAGCTGTGTTCAAGGGAGAAAAGAAAACCTTGGTTCTGCTGCTGTTTCTGGAATATTGTTAAAACACCTTTCTAACAAGGCTCTTGCAGCACGGTGGTGGAAGTCAGTCCCAGATGGGTCCTTGGCAAAAATGGATTTGGAGAATTCCCCCAGCTTCTTTATTTCCTTGTGTTATTTGCTACCAATGTAGCTTCTTAAACCTGTTTTTTTTTTCTTCAAGATGGAAGAATTAGCAGTCCTCCGAGTGTAATAACAATTTTCCTAGCTTTTTGGATGTTATTCTAAATATGGGCTTATAACTGCAGTATTTAAGTTTTATGTTGATAGTGTTTAAATTATTGCAAGGAATTGCAAAGCTGTATTCTGATTGGATTTTTTAATAAAAAAAAAAATTTAAGTACTTAAGCTTTCCCAAATTATACATTTTATGAGAGACTATAAAACCAGTCCAACCTTGGAAATCTTGGCCTATTTATGCTAACATGATGTCAAGCAATGCTTTGGAAAGTGCATTTATGAAGTGATGTGGTTGAAAACTGCAAACCTATGTGATTATCTCCCTCTGGATGCACATGCTAAACTTTAAGTGTTGCTGCATCACTTAAGCACAATCTAAAGTCTAACTTCTTCCATGAATCTTGCAGTATTTTATGGGGTGGGTTTTTTTGAACACAGTTCTTCAGAGTCATATTAAAAATAATTTCAGCTTTCAATTAAATTCATACACTTCAAAAGCTGTAGCAAAAGACAAATAAAACCAATAAACATGCATAGCTGTTCAAAATCATGAGATGATAATCAAGCCATATGGGCGGGGAAGGAGGATGCTCTGTGAATATTTGGCTTTCTGTTTCTTTTCTTTTTTTTTCATGGTAAGGAGTCATCTGAATCATTGCTCTGGAAGTGTTTGGGCTTGGCACAACTACTGCAAACCACAGTACCATTCACCAAAGCAAATAGTGGTAATGTGCTCAAAACCTGTTCTCACTTCCTTCACCATTTTCCAATGGGTCTAGGCTACAGTTGTCACCACCCTTACTGCAGGGCAGATCCACATTTACTTAATGGGAGTGCTTGTTCCCCTTCCCCTCCCCTTGTTAAGTGGTGCAGGATCCCCGGTGTTGGGAGTCCCTGCTGTTTCTGGAAAATTATGCATCATGTGGGTTGACCAAGGTGTTACCGTGGACCAACTTACTATGCACAAGGGTGTCCCATCCTAGGGGACTACAGGTGGCAACTTTATGCAGTAGGTTCATAACAGAGCTCCTGCCTGTGTAGGAGGCGTTTGTATCTTACCCGTATCCTCCAATTTGAGTGGGCTGAGGACGTGCCTGTTATTAGGTGCCCCAATGAAGAGAAGCTTCAATGTCAGTTATTTTAAATAGCGTGACTCATCCCTTATCCTTTTACGTTGCACTCCCTCCTTTCTCATGCCTTTGCTCCTCTTAGGCTACAGATCATTAGCTGTGCTAAAACCGCTGTTGGGATCTTCAAGGCAGCCAGATGGCAGGGACTTGCCTTCACTGGACCAGACATGTCTCTTTGATATTGCCTGGCTCTGTTTGAAATGTCAGTTCTAAAAGGCTCTTCACAAAATAAAAAAGGGATAAAATATTCTGGTAACAAGGCAATGGAGCTGAATACTGCTCGTAAGAGCAAGAGCTCTAAAAGAATGAAAATAAGAAATTGCTCCTGGTTTGCTGTCTGCTTAAATAAAGCAATAATATACCAATCTAGTGAGGGCTTTGGGGTCATACAGGGAGATTATAAGTAAATCTGGCTCCTGTATTAGGTAGTTTGGTAGAAATCAGAATAGGAATAGAAGTCGTAGATAACAAGACATATAAAGCACCTGAGAGGAGACAGCATGTCTTCTGTTTCTCATGAATCTGTGCAAGTTTTTGAAGGAAGCTACTATATGGATACAGCAGATCTAGCTGATACCTTGTCAAAAACTCTTTGAAAATAGAAGTACAAGCTGTATTTCACAGAAATATGTTGGAACCACAGTTATGAGGGAATGAAAAAAAAAGTTTTCTCACAAATTACTAAGTAGTTAAAAATAGGAAGCAAAGAACTGGAATACCTGATTAGCATCACTGTTCTGTAGCAGCTGTTGCTGGGCTGAAGTCCTTCAAAGATCCATGCAGTTGTTGGAGCTGTTCAACATAGTCATGAAAGATTTGATTTTAAGTATATGACAGAACTTGTAGAGGATACTAAAGTTATAAATAATAATCTGACCCGAAACAACTTGCAGAGACTCCTTCGACATGGAGCTGGAAACACAGGCAAATGAAATTCAGTGTCAACAAATGCAAAACAATGCATGGAGAGGGAAAAGACATAATCCTCTTCTTGCTGAGGGGGTCAAAACCCCACACCCTCTTGGAGGTGCAGTGGATAATTCTTTGTAAATGTCAGTTTACATTACAGAGTGTGTGGTGGTGCTCAGTAAAGTAAATAGAACAATAAGAAATACTGGGAGAGGAGTAGAAAACAAAATCAGAATTATCCCTGTGATGCTACAGACCCATAAATATTTACATCTTTGGTACTGTAGAGCGTTCTGGTCATCCCATCTCAAAACGAAGAGAGGAGGAATAAAGAAGGGTAGGAGACCACTGGATTAAAAAGATCAGGGCAGTTTTTCTTAGAAGAAAGTCTCTTCAGTTTTGGGGGGAGGGGGAGGGGGGGGAAGCCAACAGAGAGAAAATATGATGAAATTTTGAAGTACAGACTAGAAACAGTACAACTATCAGACAGCAGGCTTAAATGAAAAGTAAGTCCAGCTCCCTCTTCTGCCACTTCTGTTTGAGGCAAAGCTAAATCATGGAATTGCTGCAGGAAGCTTTTGTGTGCCAGTGAAAATAAGGCCTTTGGTAACTTTTAAGCCTTGATGCAACTCCTAGTTTTGAAAGTCTGGAAACCCATTTCTTAGGAATCTGGTAGAGTATTTGGTATGCAAAATGAAAGATCTTCAGTGTTGGCCACTGTTAAAATGTGAATCATTTTCCCTGACTGTCTTAAACGAGACACCTAACTTCTAGCTCTGTATGGTTATTTAAGGCAACCTTTATCATCACGGGAATGAGGGAAGGAGAGGCTGAGGTGATTCATGCAAGCCTGAGATAAGCACCTAAACTAAGGGAGCTGAATTGCCTCTGGGAGGGCTCGGTCTCCTTGAAAACAGAAATAACCTCGTGACTAGTTTGGGCTGCCCTGCAGAAAGTGAGATGAAGTCTGTTCTTGGCAAAGGGTGTTGGGCTAGAGGATGTTTCGTTTGTCTTGTTACAATTACTCTCAGGTTTCAAAACAACAAAAAAAGCTTTGCATTGAGGTAGGTGGGCATCATGGGCCTTAATTCAGTAGGTATGTTGGGCTGGCTTTCAAATGTGTCTTGAGCTCGTTCAGCAGTGAGTGGTGAGGGGTGGCTGTGGATGATCGCAGGTGTGAAGGGGACTCCAGGCTAAGTACCCAGGTTAGCAGTGTCACCTTCTTTTGCTTCCAGCCTCCTAACAGAGATGGCGTTGTCTGATGAGGGGCTCAAGGACTCGAGGGAATGGAAATAAATCCTGCTGGAATAACGGGCAAACATTATTACAGATTAACATCTCAATATCTCTAATTAATGTAATTACATTTCCTGAATTACACCCTACATTGAGCACACTTCAGTATGTTCCACTGGTGCCCAAGAGAATAAATTGTGATTAATCTCATAAAAAGTTGCTATATTTGGACTAGACACAATAATAAATGGCTCCACAGGTCTGTGCTGGGCGTTCCAAAGCTGAATGCTGAGACCTGGGTTTGGTGACATCAGTCAGCTGAGGAGCCCACCAAGGAGCTCCGAGACACTGTGCACGTGAGGGAGGTCTAAGAGAAATTTGCCCGATGCTTGGGGCAGGCTGGTTGGGCTTATGTCATCCATGAGGGCAGCTTGTCTGACATGTGATAGCTTAGTCATGTGTCTGATTATGAGGCTCCTTGCAGTGATAATAAAGTAATACGCTTTATTAAAGATGTTAAATTGGTATAGCATCTCTGTACAAGAGACTAGTTCCAAAGTAATGAAGTTCATCTATCTACTGGTGCAAACGTCTCTTCTGTATTGCTTTACTGCTGGATGGGAGTAATTAATCTTTTTGGTTTCACAGACAAGGTAGTGCACAGGTAAACTCCTCAGCTGAAATTTTAAAGGGTGAATATAATTTATTTATTTTTTTACCTTTGACTGCATCACTGCTTTTCTGTATAGCAGATCTGCAGAGCACACACCTGTCTGGTTTGTAGGTTTGGGTTTCTAAATTACTACCAGATGCTTTAAAAATGAGATAACCATGGGGTGAGCACGATCCCAGGCTGCAGAGTGTGAAGGCATTAGTCACCGCGGGCTTGCCTGTGGTGGAAGGCAGGATTCCTCCACCAGCCCACGGCACAACTGGTGGCCCAACATGCCCAGGTTTTGTTGTTTCTTGCCTCTATCGCTAACTCCCTGCAAACCACTTAAAAAAAAATAAAAAATTGCTGTATCGGGGAGGAAGTATTTCCCACTCAGCCTCGTTTTGTACACCAGTTAATCAAGAAAGAAATCATGAGTGTGCTATCACCTAAAATTTTAATTGAATTGTTTAAATAGCAGGGATGTGGGGGAGGATTTAAGATATGTTATGCAAAAGGAAAAGTTAATGTGCTATCTGTTGTTCCCATAGCAAGGCCCATGTAACTCCATCATACAGCTATTTCAGGAGTGAGTGAAAAAGAGCTACTGAAGCACCCAGGGGAGAAGGGAGTTAGGAGATTCAGTGCTTTTGAATTGCTGTCACAAACAATCTCATGTTGAAGTACTCTGTAGTAGAAATGTGATAGATACATCCCCAGCTGACTTTTCATTAGAAACTGAGATGCTGAAACCTTCTCATGATTCAATTTGCGGTGCAGCTGGGTGACCTGGAGAACGATCCTGAAGGAAAGAGAAGCCTTTTACGACAGGTATTTCCCAACAAGTTACCAAAACTCAGTGCTACAAGAATGTTCTGCTTAATTTTCTGGTGTTTCTTACTGTTTTTGAATACATGCTCCCCTACTAAAAACCAGCCCCTTTTTAATGTATTTTTGGGGCTTTTGTTTATATTTATGTTTATTTATTTATTACAGCCCCTGTAATAAAATCTTAATGCTGCAATTGTAAGTAGGCATTTATTGCTGCTGCTGCCACTGATACAAAATGACTGACACCCTCAATTGAGGGCTGTGAGAGGTTCAGGTGGAAGCAAGCCTGAATTGTTTTTTCTCCAAGAAAAGGCAACCTAACCTTTTTAATAGACAGTTGCTTGACACATCATGAAAAAGCCAAATCTTGTACTTGAGGAATTATTTCTGAACACTGACAACCAATCAGCTTAGCAACATTAAGGCAAAACTTCCTTCTCTTCCCCTTTTGGACATTTGAAGAAGGCATTTCAGATGCACATAGCTCCCGTGTGCAATTAGCTGGAGGATTGGCTGCTTGTGATTTTTGAATCATTCAGGAAAGTAACACCTGCTTGCCTTCTAAAATTGTACCTTCATGATAGCACCACCTAGTAATTATTATTCTGAGTCATCAGCTAATGCTCATTACCACTTCATAGTAGCAGTATAATTAAAAATTCTGTGCTGTATTCCAGTAACAATCAAGCTAAAGACTTTGGAGAAGTTAGTTGCAATGTATTACTTGGTCTCTACCATGTCTGTTGAATGGTTTCTGAATGCTCCTCAATTATACCTGAACTGAAGTCACATTTTCATTTTTTCCTGTTGTGTCTTGAATATGAATAAACCTTGCAAGGGAAGGCAGGTCAGAGCAGCAAAGGCTGTCTGTCCAAAAAGGGGGTTCTTGGCTTGGCTCTGAAAGAGGTTGAGGTCTAGTCTTGATGAAAATGTGCTCCTGCACTCATTGCTTTGAAAGTCAGAGGAGACCTATGGACGGAGTTGGTCCCTGACCAAAGCTGAGATGCTGACTAGAAAAAAACAAAACAAAACAAAGCAAAAAACCAACCAACCAAAAAATAAACCCAACAGGAAAAATCAAGTGGTCTGTAGTGGTTAATTTTGTGTTTGGATTATTTCCTCAGTTCAGATGCAGGTGAGCCCAAGGCACTGGTTTGCCTTGGTTTTTTTTCTGTGAAGAAAATTGACTCTGATGTGCCTGGACCTGGGGAGTAACTTCAGCCTGAGCTGGGCAGCTGATTGCACAGGACACTAGTGCACCCCATCAGTCCCTCCCATCCATCCGTCCATCCTTCCTTTCTTCCTTTGGCCAAACAGGCATTTCTTTATGTGAAGAGAAACAGCTCTAGTGGGTAGGAGAGAGTAGGTGAGCTGGTGGTCTAGTTTCTGTTTTGGGAGATGAAAGACTGAACTTGGAAATTCTGTTTCAATTTAGGCAAAACAGAGATGATTAACACAGAGATCCTATGGTTTGATGGCTGCCAGGATAACTCAAACTATCAGGGACCTGAGAGACCTCTTATCAATCTTATAAAATCTGCCAAGCTGCTAAGAACAGCTTCAATCTGGTGGATTGGCATTCTCTGATCAAATCGGCTCTAGGAAAAAGACTTATGACCTGTAAGCTGACACTTACAGGCAATGATCATCAACTCTTTATCATCTTCTCTTTACCTTCTCTTGTATAAATTAAATGGATTGGCTATAGTATCTGTCTTTCAGTCTAGTTCTTAAGTAGAGCCTATCGCTTTCTTCTGACCTTTTACCGATTTAATGACAGTAGATGCAAGCAGTCAATGTCAGGAGCAGATACGTTTTAGGAAGTACCAATGCTGAATGACATGATTATGTCTTACAATTTAAACATGGTACTTCGATGCTATGTGTGTTGGAGTATCACATTTACTCTTTCTCCACTTTCCTAGAGCAATAGTGCTAGTGGGCAAACCACCGTGACCCTAATGTCCTTTTACATTACTGTCTTCCAAATTACATTCTAACACTGTGACCTAAATGTTGGGTCTGCTTTTTGTGTGATCTTGTTTGGTTACAGTGATAATGCTGTTGTTTAATTCAATCTGTTGTACTGTGTGATCCATATCATCACACCTTTGAGCTCAACTTGTCCTTTTGTGCAGGTCACGTGAAAACTGGTGGAACACAGGGTTTACACCAGCACTGACTTTTTTGGATAGGACTTCCACATTCCTGGAAGATTTTTGCTTCAGGTCTTGATTTCCATAAAGACTAAGAAAGCTGATACACCCCAGGATTGAATGCTAGTGTTCGAAAATTACGAACTATTTAAAATCTACTTTGTTGACTTGTGTGGCATATGGTTTTCAATAGAACTGTTTAGTTATAAGAAGCTAACACACACTTAGTTTAATGAAAGACACCATGTGGCTTTATTAACCAAACTTATCAGGCTGGGGGCATTTTCTGGGTAGGACTATAAGTCTGATTTTCATAAAGCTATATTGGCTCTCTTAGTAAGAATTCTGTAATGGTAATTACAGAATTCAGATAATTCTGAATTCCGTAATTAATTCTATATGGCCTTCATTTTTTATTAATGTTCTGCTGCTCAAGACCAACATTGACTTAAATGGCCTGCAGTTGCCACAGTGACCTCACTCACAGTTCCTAAATATTGCTAAAATACTTCATTCTTTGTCCTCTGAAATGTTCTTAAAATGTGATATTCAACCAGTCTTCAACCCTGGTGGCTCCTTGGCCCAGACTTCTAAAACTCGTGGGAGCAAATGATTTGGTTTGACAGACAGATCTTCACATTTTAACTTTAACAAATGCTGTATAACATCTTCTGTAACTTGCTCAGAAAATGGTACCTGCCGACTTTCAAAGCTCAGGTGAAATACTGCTGTGGGAGGGTGAGGGGGTGGCAGAGTCTCTGTCTCGGTGTGCTCAAAAGCCTCAGGGTTCCCAGTGGAAGGCTGGTGGGTGGGAAGCCACCACTGAAGTCAGGGCACCTGAGCCAGGCGTGCCCAGCAGCCCATGCTGTGCTAATGGCAGCTTTTGGGAACATTTGCTTCTCTGCTTTTCTGAAAGGTGACTGATGAGCATATAACAGTGACCTAATCACAGTCAGGGTGGCATATTTTGCTGCTATTGCTGTTGGTACCTGCAATTCAACCATAGTCTGATCTCACAGATGTGGTTTGATTTAACTTAATTTGAGGGTAATATCCTGCAATATTGAGAGATATTTATGAAGCGAGTTCTTTGAAGCTCTTTCCTCCTGCTCTTAGCATCACTTAGTCTTGGTGGATGCCTTTTATCTTGAAACAGATTTCAGCTAGCCATTGTGACAGCTGAATAGTGGTGCTATTTCAGTTGGCTCAGTGATATTTTGCTCTTGCATATTAACTTGGCTGTTCTGCTTTCTATTCTAGTTGAGTCTTGCACTGCTAGTGGCTGTTTATTTCATTTAAGGATGTGTATGCTAGAGAGGAGAGAGAAACAGAGTAGAAAGTTAACTGAGGAAACAAGGTATCCATGTATGCATATATATACATATTTCAAAAAGTAATGGTTTTTCCAACAGTATCAGAAACATGGTTCCTGGACAAAACACTTGTTGCTTGTTAATGCAGCATAGGATCTCTCTGCCCCTGTCTTCCTGTTACAGACATGTCCAGCATTTTTCTATTTTGTTTACATGCTTGGCACCTTGGAGCAGGGACAAAGGAACAAAAGAGAAAGAGGAGCCCTCACTAGAGCAGTGGGAAGGGCAACTGGAGGTTGGGAAGGGTGTTTATGGGTTGGGGAGGGATGGAGGGAGCTAGGTGGTGGCCATGTGCTCCCTGGCACAGAGGAGATGAGGGAGCTGCTGCGTGTGCTGCCTCTCAGAAGTTCTCTTCCAAGCCAGCAAAACTGCCCGGGCTTCCTGGTATGCTCCATCAAGGTTTCGTTGCAGCACTTTATTTCACTCCCTTGCTCAGTCTCTCCAGTTTCCTAATGGAGCTATAGCTGGGCCCTTCGCTAAAATAGTAAAAGTACTCAAATATGTCCTTCTCTCTCTCTCCCTTTGACCCCAAGATCTTTTGACATTTCAAACAGAAGGCACTCCATAGCAACATGCATATTTTTCAGAAATCCATGATGGACATCTTTTAAATGAGAGCTCTCAATTTGCAGTGTACTTCTTTAGTGAGAGAACTGGGACAGAGTAGTTATTTCTTCTCCTTGTATGCAAAGCAGTCATTTTCTCTTAAACCTTCCTGCATGAGCAAGGAGCTTCTCAACTGATGAGGGTGCTTCTTTGAAGTAAACTGTAGTTTGCAAGGAAAAATCTTTATCAATATTGAGAGACTGACATATACATATATGTATATTTATATATTACATATCCTGTTATAGGAGAGAAAGTTATGTAAGAAAGAAATACCGTCACAGCATTCATATCTTACTGTTGTCCTTTTGTCTTAGGGAAACCTCCCGCAATGAGTTGTCCAGGCTTTTGGAGAGTGCTCATGTCACTAATAGCTACATTTTATTTTTAGCTTTAGCTGACATAGTTACCAGGAATACTTTCATTTTGAACCACTGCAGCATGTTTTTTAAATTAGTGCTCTGCCACATGCATAGCAGTGCTATAGGAAGATAGGCAGAACTAGGACGCAGGTGGACCAGGTTCCAGTCATGTTCCAAACTTCACATCATTTTGTGGTCATGACATGTAACTGTATCTTAAGCTTTCCTCTAAGAGTCTTTCTTCTGGTCATCCTGAGGATGATGCCTCCTGCCTCCATTGCTCTGAGTGCTTGCATGGCCACAGACAACTGAAACAAGTTGATTTGTTATTTTACATTAAAATATAAAGAACTTTTGACTTTTCTTTTTGAATCCAGGTGCCAGTTAACAACATCGCGTACAAGGATTGGCACAGCTTAGGTGGAAGCATATTATAGCATAGGTGGGAATTTCTTAAGCCATGTTAGCTGCCGAAAAAGACTTAATGTACAACTACTCCTTCACTCACAGCACTTGATACCTGTTAGAGCCTTTAGAAGGATGGCAGTTTTTTGCTGACCTGCCTCATAAGTCTATTTTTCTAATAAGATTGTTTTCTGAAGGGTAGAGGTGAGAATTGCAGAAGAAATAAATGGTAACCATCAGCCACTGTAAATGGAAGAGTTTTACCTGGAATCTAAGAGAGGAATCCATCCTGCTACATCTCTGTCCCTGAGAAGTAGTCGTCCAGTGAGTCTCAGTCTTATCATGGAGGTATACCTTGTGAAAAATCAAGTTACTTTCTGCCTCTTCGTTCTTACAAGAAAGAGAGACTTTTAGCCCAAGTTGTACCTATTTGTGTGTCCCCATTACCTCCTACTAGAAAGCAATTTGTTTCTCCCTTTCCTCTCACTCTTCCATATTGGATCATTTGGGAGTTCAGCAGCTTCTCAACTTGTCCCTGATGGGCTCAGAATTAAAATCTCACCTATTCTGGATGGCTTGATGCTTTTCAGAGCACACTTCATTCACGGGCTACAGGAGTCCTGCAAGAAACGTCTCTGAAACCAGGGAGTTGTTCAGCCAGTCCTTTTGGTCCTTTGGTCCTTGGCACCTTTGGTGGTCCATGAATTGGTTAGCAAAGGATCCTGCTTTTTGGGAGATGTACAGAAAGGATGTGAGAAGTTCTGCTCTTGGGGTGGGAGAAATGGTGATCAAAGCTGAGAGGTTGTAAGAGAAGATGAAGAAAAAAATCGTATTCTCCTTGAATATAGGCAAGACTTCAGGAGTCTGGATTAGCCAAACAGCCCAAGACATGAGGTGTTTTGAGCATGTCCTCTCTCAGGTACCTCAAAGGGACTTGATCATCAGAAAAGGATGAGCATGCAGCCTCTGAAGCTGCTGCCATCTGTTCTCTAGATCGAAAGATTATTTAATCTTTCTGAAAAACTTCCAGTGCCCGCTTTGCATTTCAGCTGGTGCACGTACCAGGCAAAAAAGGAGCCGGCACTACCAGGAGTTAGAAACTGGCCCCTGGCTCTGTGTGCCAGCATGCCAAAACACACGCTCTCTGCCTTCGGGGGCAGCACCTGCCTCTGTTTGTAGTGATTTCTGCCCACACTACCCTGGTGCTTCATGATGAACCTCCCAAGATGTCCAACGTGAAAGGCTGAGCAGTGCTGCTGACTTGATGGCATTCTTCTTGCTTTTGTACATTGCTTGGGGAACCTTTCTCTGGATCCCCTACTGTTACATATGGGTGCTTTAAGCATTCAAAAACAGATCCTTGTAACTCTGTGCCAGAGAGAAGTGCTAGTCCCACTTTGGAGATGCAGAAAAGAGAGGTTGAATGATGTGGCCTGGCTCTGGTTCTTCCAGGAACTTGTGTGTCACAGCCCCAAACCATCACCACACCTTGGCCGTGGTCCCCAAGGGGATGGTTTGCAGAAGGGAGAATAAAATATGGAGATGGCCGAGGAGGTAACTGGGAGATACGAAGGAGAAAGGGATGTGGCTGCGCTTGTGTCACCACCACACTGTGCCAGTAGCTGCCTTGGCTCCTTGCTGTCCCTCAGCCAGGAGAGACACTGGTGGGTGCCCAGCCTTGGTGCTGACAGGCAGCTACTTATCTTCCATGCTCTCCTCATCCATCCTTACATGAAGCGTTATCCTCTGTACCACTGGTGCTGGGCAGCTGCTCTCTGGCACATCCGAGGTGGTGGTTTGCTTCCAGAATTGTTGAGATGGCCAAATTCTGGCCTCACTAGGGCATGCAGCCTGGGCAGGGTGTCATGTCCATCTCCTCCTTTTTTATTCGATGGGAACAATGTGAGTTGTAGGTTTAATTTCAGACTCCTAGAACTGGCAGCCTTTCTTATAGACTGACTGGTCCTGGATGGTGAAAGGTTGGTTGATGCCATGCAAGTCTGGCATACTAAAAGAATGCCTCTTTGCATGACTTATCCAAAGGGCTTTTTGGAGACTGGCTGAAACCCCTCTGTTCTTAGAAAGTGCCAATCTTTTAGGCTGGGAAATCTCATAGATCATCTTTCCCAGGAAAAAGATTGATGATCTTCAACGTTTGGCTCTAATGGGCATTGGTTCTCCTGAAAGAAATACACAGGCAGACCATTTTTTACCCTGTAGCAGAAGAAAGGTACCTGGACCCTTTTTTGGTTTTGGCCATATAAACCTTACTTAGTGATACAGTAAAGACCCTGGGCTTCCTGAGTGCCAACTGGAGTGTTAATTATTTTCCAAAATAGCAAAAATTCTGGACTATTTGTATTTTGTGGTACTTTCTTCAAGATCACCTGCTGATTACGTTCTCTACCAGCTTCTGGAAAAATCCAACTTGAGTTTACTTCTCGTACGTTCAAGCCACCTCATTACTGCAGGGAGCTACCTGAGAAATGTGTTAATGGCCATATGCCAACACACTCAGCTCTATAAAAACTGCTGAGATGAACCTGCTCTGACTGCTGAAAGCCAGAAACAGCTACCCTCTTGTCTGCACCAGGAAAACTACAACTTGTTAATTTGCCATCGGCCAGCAGCTGCTCTTGGGCTGGCAATGGTGTAACTGGTAAACGGAGCTCAGGCATATTTAACGCTGTAATAAAACGTAATTTAGAATTACAGAGCAGACTGGTAATGCTGCCTATTATCAAGGTTGTTTGACACTTCCCTTTATAAGACTCTATTTTCAGCCACTTACAAGTTTGCCAAATTTTAACAGCTTGCACCGAGATTTCTTTAACTCGGTGTCTGCCTCTTGCTGAATATTCTGCTATTGTTGTTTAAAAAGGAAAACCAGCATTTAGCCAGAGCAGCTCAGCTGTTTCAAAGAAAGAGGACTGAGAAAATATCGTTAGTCCTGTTAAATTTAGGTGACCTTTTCTTTTAACAGCTCAGAGGCAGAATTTGGCAAGAGGGGGGGAGCTGCTGTCAGAGATGCTTGTGCTCTTTCTATGAATATTGACCAAAATAGGCTGAAGTGCAAGTCCTCAAAGCATTTCAGTTAACACCAGCTAGCAGGTCTTTAATTTGTAGCAGCTGATTTCCCCAAAGAGGTGATGCCTGCAGGCTGTGTTAATCTGGTCCTAGCTGTGAGGAAGCTGTTTCTTACCCAGCCCTGGGAGCCTGGGTCTGCACGTGGGTGCTTGGGGACACGTGCGGGCCACTGGGGAAACATGGTGCTTGGCTTCCCCATGGCTCTTGACTGAGCTTGGGCCATACAGAGGAGGGGGTTAAAAGATTTAAATAGAGCAGAATGTGATAATGACCATGAGAACAATTTCTGTGTGCTTTGGAGAGCTTTATGTTGCATGTTACAGGCATTTGTAGTGTAGGTAGAGGTCCCTATAGATAATAGATGTGTGTGCACCTATACATTGTTAACAGTATCTGTTAGCTTAATGTATTCCTCGTAACATGTGTTAAGCTACAAAATGTAATTTAGAAATAAAATCTGTTAATAGTGCTTGTCTATGGCTTCTCTTTTATTTTCTGGATATATTGGTAGAAATCAAATTATTATCTTTGAACACTACAGGCAAACAAAATTGAATTACTTTTGCTCTTGTTCACTGTACGTATTTCCCCAGTAACGTGTGGCTTTTTAGTTATTCTTTGGTTTTCTGTAAAGGCACTGTAGAAGTTGAGTGCTCCTCCTGCATTTGTGTTTGATCCATCCCTACAGAGACCTGGGTGCTGTTGTCCCCTGGCCACTGGCAGTAGCTGGAGAGGGAGGAGAAGGGAAAACACATAAGCCCCTTTAGTCATGCACGGAAATCTGTCTTTGCTTTTAGCTATACTGCCAGTCCACCGGTTACAGTAGCTACGGTCTAGCCATTAAAATTGCCTTATCCTTTTAGTTTTGTATTAGCCTGCTTACGTGGAAATTGCAGAAACGTCTCATGGCTTCTCTTGCATAGCTCCTAAAATCTGCAGGCTCAGCATCTCTGGGTTGGCGTACAAGCAGCAGCATTAGTCTCTATCTACTACATGTCTACAGCTGCAAATAGTAGAGCAACTGAAAGGCTACACCAAAGAGCTCAGAGAATCATGAAATCAGTTGTATTACTTATTTCTAGGCAAACTGAGTTATGATGGTGTTCAGCCATCCGAACACATGAGCTTACAGCTGGAGATGAGGCATGGCTGCAGGAAGACCGCACATAAATTGAAAAATAACATTTGAAAATTTAATTAAAACTCATACCTTCATTATGCGCCTTTCAGTGCATAATGATATCAGGTTAAGACACTTTAAACCTAAGGCAATTTTGTATTTTTATAGTCACAATTTTTTAACAGGCAGCATTTCTTCAGCTTCCCTGGCTGGCATGAGAAGCCCACACAGATAGAGGAAATTATGGGGAAAATAAGGTGAAACAGAATATAACTCAAAAGGTTGTAAAGCACATGTAGTTTAAAAGAAACGGTGCAAAATGTTTTCTCCTTTTTTTTCCTATTGTCTGCTTTGTAAAACCATTCTCAGGCTGAAGGTGGATGGGAATCCTTTAATGACCCATCAATAAAACCACTTAGCAGAGCTGAATAGCAGCTGTGACAGGTGACCTTCCTTTTTTTCAGTAGTGCTCTATCAGTTCTCATTATCTTGCCTTTAGGTCACTTTTGGGAGCCTTTCAAGGCCCCTTCTTTTTCTCCTCTGAAATCAACTGTTTCTTTCCATCCGGAGATGAGTCCATGTCATTCGTTGGGGGAGTCTGTCATTCACAAGAGATGCCTATGGAGGGAAACCTTGCTTGCCATGGCAGAAGGGCTCTCATTGAAGAGGAAGCTGAGGCGCAGGAGGAAGGGCAGCAGGGAAGGGATGGCCTGACTGTAACTGATTCAAATCTCACTGGGCATCAAAATGCTCATTCCTTGCCCAATTCTGCTGTCATGGGAGGGTAGTGATGCCACCTCTCTCCTGGGCATGTTTTGTAGAGCAGCTGAAATAATCTGCCTCTCCTCTGGCAACCTCCATTGCTTCAGTTTTTCTCCAAAACCTATGAAGTCAAGTAATAACTCTTTGGGGCTCTCTTTTCTGTCTAGCAAAGATGCTGCTAACTGCTTTCCAGGTTTGTCCCCATGCAGGTGCTGCTTAGTTGTTCCCAGCTCTGATTTCTGGGATTAGGAGAAGCAATCTTTTCTGCTATGGTACATTAGCTAAACTTGTGAAATTCAGTGTTTTTATAGCTGCCAAACAAGAGGCTTTTTTCAAAGCCCTTGCATCGATATTATTTTTATTCCTGTGACTTGTTTTGTGCAACTTCAATCTTTGCAACAATGCAGCTAGATGGTAGTGATGAATAAATAATCAAATCTATTAGTAAAATGCTACATTTTGCTCTGACTTATTGCAGGTATTTGAAGTGGATATGAATCGGGCTGAATAGATGTGGAAGGAGAGGGAGAAGGAGACCACTTTTTACTGAGATATCTGTTTTTTTGAAGAAAACTAAAGTGGTGTGCCCGCAGTATTGTGATCAGGACAGTGTAGAAGTATCCATATTTCACATTTTAATAGCAGCCTCGTCCTGCCCAGTTTTGCTTTAGACATGAAAATACAATTTCTGAGGCTTTATCAGGTAAAACAGGAAAATTTGCATGGAGAGAAGTAGAAAGTTTTTGCAGACATGTTTTCTTTTTCTAAATGCTGACAAATAACTCCTGCCAAATGCTACATAAAGGAGAAAAAGAAACATATGGCAGTTCAACAGGAGTGAAAAGATGAGCTAATCCAGCATCCAACAAGTCTTTGGATGAGACTAAAATAAAACCCACCAGCCTTTATCATGCTTGATAGCACCACTATAATTAGGAGTCTGTCACTAGGTTCATAATGAACCCTTAGCCCTATTTTCCAGGGTTTGTAGTCTGGTAGTAAGAGTCACTTTGGGTTGCAGCTTGGCATACTAGAGCTTGCTGTGCAGAAGGCTCAAATCTAGCATGCAGGTTTTAAATAAACTGACTGTTAAAAGTTGGGGGAGTTGTGCCAGTGATGAGCTAGTTGTGCTTATAATCTGTCCTCAGTGTTTAAGGAGTCAGAGTCTAATGTGATTTATTTGCCTTTAGCATGAAAAATATGGATGTGTGGTTCAGTATCCTGATGTGCTCTCTTAAGCTGCCATGTAAGGAATCAAGAATGTAAGGAATCAAGAATCTTATTTATTTTTTTTCCCTCCATGGTTTTATGATCCTTACATCAGAAGCTGCTGCTGCAGAGCTAGGGACTAGCATTTGCTGTACTCTGCCTTAAAAATGTACTTGTGAGAAAACTCATTCCTTACAAGTCAAGTTTTCAGTCTTAGGGAGAAGTCTGGCAGACGAGACAAAAATCCAGCCTGCTTCTTTCTCCCAGCTTTCCTTCCATCCTTGAGGCTTAGTCAGCTGCTGGCAGAGGGACCGGCTGTGCAGAAGGTGTCTCAGTTGTGTATGGAGGCATGAAATCAATTCTGAATAAAGAGGTTTAAGCTTCAGGAAGTGTCCAGTTTTTTCTGAACCCACAATTATTGCCTATCTAATCTAAGGTACCAGAAGGTGAAAGATGCCCTCTTTAACATATCTTTGTTGCATGTTGTCCTCTCCTGCCCCTTGCAATGATGGAGTTTCTCAGCACCTCAGGATGTTCAATGTAGCTATTTGTGAGTGTCCACAGGAGACAGGGCAGAGCTCTCACAACAGCATCTCCTCTGCAAAATGTGCATCTATTAATGAAAGGTCAAATATTCGTATGTTAAGGCTGTGGGTATGGATTACAGCTAGATGCTTAATGAGGTTTCCAGAAACATTGAAGCTCTGCTGCAGCCGTGTGTGCCAGACTCTTAAGAGCCTGGCTTAAAAGGAATAACTAGGCAACCTCAGTAACTTGAGCAAAATCTGAGTAGGTCAGTCCTGTCCCAGTATGATTCAACCTTCTGACTTGTATGTGAAAGCAAAGGTGAACTGAGGTGTATCCAGTTCACATTTAATATACAGTGAATGCTAACTTTCCCTCCCGAAGACTTCAGGGGACGCTTTGATGTTCATTTGATGAAGGTGAATAGGTTGGGGGAGGATGAAAGTTCATGAAGTGCTGCCGTAGTCCTAAGGCTAGCAGGGCGGGCAGCCGAGTGGTGCCTCTGAATCGCTCTTCTAGACAAGAGACTTAAAAACCAGGCACATGAGTGCTGGAGACCAGCGAGGGGGGTGTCTCTCATAACCCCACCACCCCCTGCTGTACTGCTTCTGCTTGTCAGAAAAAGAAAGGCTGTGCTGCTTTTCTGACAAAGAGACCTCCCCAGAGCTCTACGTTTATGAATTAGTAATTCATAAATTAGCAGCTGTAGGTTGGCAGCCTCTTCAGAGGGCTATGCCAGGTTTTACTTTCTCAAATGAGACTCTGACCCATAGAGGCTGTGCCCATAAACTCGGGAGTTGAGAAATGCTGTCCCTTGAAAAGACAACATGCTGTTGGAGGCCATCGTGCCTCGTCTCTAGGTGAGGCACTCGGAAACCCCGTGGGAGCCGAGAACTGCTGTCTCTTGCAGATCTCTTGGCCCCAAGCCCCCAGTCCCACTGTACTCCATTCAAACCCCGCTGGCACCCCTGCCACTGGCTCCTGACCTAGCTGGCCAGGGAGGACAATAGGAAGGGGAGAGTGGTAACATATGTGCCTCAATACACAGACATTCTTGGCTTCCTTGCCTGTATCTGCTGGCAAGCACGTGGTAGGAAGCAGCTGCTGACACTACTAGTTGCATTACACTCTCCATTTGGGCCCTATGCTTTCCAACAGGAGCCATGAAGCATGGATGTGAACCAAAGCCTTTTTTCCACAGCTTTCTGTGGAAAAAAGGAAAGACCATGTAAAGAATAAGGGACACGAGGCAGGCAAGGACCTCTGCTTGGTGAGATGGGCTTCTTCCATGAGTGAGGGTGTAAAGAAGGACCTGGGCAGACACTGCATCTCAGGTGGTCTCTGTGGATGAATAGCTGGTTGGAGGGACATTGCAAGAAAGCATGTAGCAAGTTCTGGCCTACCTGTAAGCAGGAGCATTGATAACCTCTGAGGGGAATATGGCGAATGAGTGAGATTCATTCAGCCATCTTCAAAAAGCCACCAGTTGTGTGGTGCATGGAAGCTGCTCATGGTATCAAATTTGATATTGGTCCTAAAGACCAGAGTCTTGAAGATTAGTGCATGAGCATGGGGGACCTTTGTGGATATGGTTTTGATCATTAGAAAAAACAAGCTATTGTTTGATTGATATTCTACCGAGAATATAAAGCTGATCACAGAAGGAAGCCACTGTACAAGAATCTCATTGAAAAAGAAGACTTTTTAAAATTTCCATTAATTAGAATCTATTTGATCTCTTGGCTTCATCTTAATTTAGAGAGAAATGTGGAAGCAACTTCCAATTTTGGTTTCACAGCAGAAGCTTGCATAACCCTGCAACTCCTGGCATTTTCAAACTCCAGTATAAATTACAAAAAGAAAAGTTGCAGCTGACGTGGGAAACATAATCTGTGTCTGCAGAGTCTTCTGCTTTAGAATGCCCATTTTATACTCTTCTCCAGAAGGTATGACAGCTCAGCTTATTAGCAGAGCTTTTTTGGATTTGCGTTGTTAAACATTTTTCTGAAAAAGAAAAAAAAAAAGACCTAAAATGAAGAGGAAATCTTGCAGCTTTTTTCTTTTTTCCTTTTTTTTTTTAAACAACTGTATCACAATTCCTGTCCTTCTGTGTGTATGTAATTCACAGAACTACAGATACATATATTTGATATTACCACTTCTTGGAACTTCAGGATTCATTAGTTGATGCTTAGCAGCAGCTTCCTCTTGTGTTGCAAACTGCTGCCCAGTAAGACATCAGCCAGTCTCGAAAAAGCCTATTAAAAAAAGATCAAGTCTCAAACAGCAAGGATAGAGCCTGGATGTTATCTTCTGTAAAACAAAACCAGCTGTTTCTCTCTTCAAATAAGAAAATGACATGTTTGTATTTTTTTAAAATATTTTGCTACTAAATATTACTTACCAAAAACGACCCTTGCACTTTCTCTTTGTGCGACCCATAGAACAACTATTTTCAGAAAACTGTTTGTTTTCTATTGTATTAACAGTCAAACTATCATGCTTTAACTATCAAGCTGCAAGGTTTCATGTTTTCCTAACCTTTCTGGAGCTAGTTTTTTTTTTCTTCAGTTGCCCAGAATGTCATTTTGTGTAACAGTTGTGCAGTGGAGACCAAGCCTTTCCCACTTGTTCTCAAGCTTCTGAGTTCCAGTCCGAAAGTTCCCAGTTTTTGGCAACCTCTGAGTTTGACAAAACTACAGAGTGAAGAAGAAACCAAACAGACAAGGAGTGAAGCCAGTGATTTTCACCACGGCGGGGAACCTGGGTGGCCACCACACTGGACTCTCACACGAGGCAGACGTTCAGGAGGAGCAGTGCTGTGCTGTGAGTCCTAGCTCACGTTTGAGGACTGAAAGCTGCCTGTTCACTGTGTGTTTTGTCTTGCTAGTAGATGCCTAGAAGTTTTATTTTTCACTGCTTTTCCTAGTGCTTGGAGAGGAAAGCTATTATTTCTTCTGTAGCTATACTCTCCTAACAGTTTAGGAGCTTTAAGTTCCCCATCCCTCCAGTGCTTCCCCTGAGGCTTCAGAAGGGGAAGTCTCTGTGCTCTGGTCCCGTCCTCAGCCTTTTCCAGTCCTCCTGCCTCGCCAGCCGGCTCCTCTTCCATTTTTCAGCAGTTCCTTATGACTGTTCCGAAGAGCAGCAGTCTGTACTTGGCACCATTCTTGTATTTTTCATTAGTGCCATTGGTAAACTCATCATGGAACAGTTAAATTGCCTGAGCTTATTAATTTAATTCTGCTGTTCTTGATTGTAGGGAGCAGGAGACTGTTGCTGTCTGTCCTCAAGTTCAGGAAGAGGCGACTGAGGTACATTACTCTCCAACTTATTTGAAAATACTGGGTTTTTGCAAAACCAGAAATACCACAATTATTTTTAGCAGAACCCCTCATTTGCCAAAGTTGATGATTTAGGTTTTCCATTTGCCCAGGATAAGATTATTTTTCAAACCCTTTGTGCATTTATAATTATAGACATCCATTTAAAAAATGAAATCACCAAGTAGGGAAGTGGAGGAGCCCTGCGCTTACTCAGTACGCTGTGCAGACACAGTCCTAACGTGATGTGAGAAGCCAGCTTAAGCATTTGCCCTGCTCTCTCCCCGAAAGTTTTTCACAGTTTGGCTCCTTCATAGTACTTAAAGCTTTCAGCTCATCAAGAGAAGGACTAAGAAGCATTTCTGGATAAATAGAATTATTTTTCAGGAAGAGTGTTGCTTGTGAGAAAGGGAGAAGGTTTTTACCTTTGCAGAGAAAAAAAAAATAAAGGAAAGAAAAAAAGAATTAGAAAAAGGAAGAAATGAGGCCTCAGACCCAAGGAAAAGCAGACACTTAAAAGCGCTGTGGTAGATTGAATCAACGCAGCGTGTGTGTTTTGGATTTGTGCACACATGGTAAAAAGAGTCAGCAAAAGTCTTCATGGGATTTTACTGAGAAGAAATTAATGCAGATGCCAAATCCATTTATCATTTCTTTGGTTATGTGCCACTGTCCCTTATGACCTTCTCTAGCCTTGGAGTAGTGAACACATTCTCTCCCATTACATATGCTTATTTTCTTTTTAACCAGTTCCTTACCACTCCACTACTCATGTTTTGTGGCACCAGCATTTTTTCTTCCCCTTATACAGAGCTAGGCACATTCCTTTAAGAAATACAAGATTTCGGAGAGAGAATGGAATTGACCTGGAAGCAGCTTTGGTGGATTTGTGGGATTTTTTTTTGTGGGATTTGTTTATGACAGGACTAGTAATATATAGGACTACTCAGGATCTACTCCTTCTCCATTTAATAACTTCTGATTTTTTCTTCACCCTGTGCTTTCCCCACCCTGTTTTTTCCCCACCAACTCTTCCATTAGAAAGGGTAGGTTTCACAGCCGCCCGTCTCTTTGTGGTCTACCTGGTGTAAGGTTGAGATCTTCCCCCAGCACCCTCACGCAGCCCTAGGGTGTGCCTTAGTTGCTCTGTCTGGAAGCACAGACAGTCCAGATCTTTCTTGCACTTCAGTTCATTGTTTTGCAGTCAATCCCTTCCTTTACTGCTTGAAGATGTAACACAACGTTTAGACCTTGGTGGGTGAACCGCAGCAAGCATGCAGTTGGGCCTGCCAACAACATTTGGTGCTGTGAGAATTTAATCCACACAACATCCAACTGATGCTTCCTGGAGAACCTCATGATATAACTAATGCAGCTGTCAACAGAGAATTAAGTCAGGGTGATGGTGGAAAAGGATCTGTTGGTCTTCTCATAATCTAGTTAGACTAGGGTGCTCTTCCAGCATGGTGCAGGCATGTATGAATATGGACTTTGAGGAGGAGGTGCTTTGTGAAGCACTGTGAGCTGGAAGGCCACTTACATGGTGATACTGCAGAAGGAGGAATTGGACCTTCTTCTGTATCCTTCATCAGCAAAACCAGAGGGAGAATTCCCAGCTTCTGTAGAGAATTTCCAGCTTCTGTAGTTTCTCCTCTGTTGCCACTGAAGTTCATCTCCACCTCAAACGGTGCTTTTGTGGGACAAAATTTTTGGCCTGTGTCTGTATGTGTATTTGTGTGAGGCAAAACCGTACAGATGTACGCTTTTAATAGCTGTTCACAGACTTGATCCTGCCTACTTTTTCCCCCATTTTTTTGGCAGCCTTTTCTTCATTTGGGTTGCTTCCACACAGCACAGTGCGGCAGCACAGCTGACGGTGGGCTGTGGGGCGAGGACACAGCAGTGGTGTAAGCAGAGAGTGCTGCCAGGACTTCTTGTGCATCTTCAGCCTCATCCGTGTCTGTCGAGCTGTCTGGGTGCTCTAAACTGGGTCTGTGAAATGCAGCACAAAGCACTTTCATGGAAGGAGTGGCCACCTCTAGCAGCGGGGGGAAATAATCACTGTAGGATGAAGGGAAGGGCTGGAAACACCTCCAGTCAGCTCTGTCTTCAGAGACTCCCTTCCGTGGCGTAATGCCCTGAAGCTCTGCCATCGGTCCTTTTGGTGCCATGGTGTGAGATAACCATGCTCTTCTCTAAAGCAGACTGATAAAATCTGCTTCCGTTGTACAAAGCTGTGGTGCTCACTTTGTGCGGAAGGAGCTGAGTTTCCCTGTGGGCCCGAGCTGTAATTTGCCTCTCTTGTTTTCAAAGGTGTCTGTCTGTTTTGGATAAAAAAATCATTTAAGTCTTCATTTTCCTTGGAGCCTGCCTTCAGACTCAACAAAAAACCCATTGAGCAAGTGAAACTGCGGGCTTGTTTTTTCCTTCATTTGTGGTGGTGTTTACCAAGAAGGACTGACTCTGACTGACATAGTCTCTCAACAGGAGGAAAAATGGATCCACATTGAAATATGTTCTTCTCCCAGTTAGCTTAATGGGAAAATGAGTTCCTTACATCTTTTCTTTCTCTCCAGGGTAAATCCATAATTAATTAGGTTTTTGTATATTCTTCTGTCAAAATGCTTGCATTCTCAAATCTGCTTCATCTCCTTCATTATGGTCAGGCTCATAAATCCCTTTATTTAGGATAAGTAATTCAGAAGGCTGAATTTTGGTATTTTCTGTAGACCTCCCATTTTCTGCTAATGTATAGCTTTTGATATTGCCATCAGCATAGTTTTGGCGTCTACAAAAAGCCATTTGAAATGAGAACTACTGTAATCCAATGGCTTGCTTTGGATGAAGTTTTAGGTAATGGCACTAATAGTTCAGTCTGATGTATATTTAATAATCTCCATGGAATTCCAATATTTGAAATTTGGATTGGGAAAACATAGTGGGAATTGACCTTGTGTTGTCTGTCCCAGTGTTGTCTGTCTGATCGTGCTCCTATTGCCTTGTGGCACCATCATAACTTCTACTGCAAACTTGGACATCACTATAGTGAAATTAAATCTCCTGACAATGTGCTTGTTTTTCTTAGGAACTGCTGGAAAGCAGGAGGTAATGGGCCCTGCAGATATTGTAGTGGATGGTTTCTAGCAGCATGGCACAGCTGCTCTGGGTGCATTGCCTGAACAGCTTTTTTACAAGGCTCCCATTGCAGGGTCTGCATTTGTTGCCACCAGGTAACTGCTGAGGCAGCACATGGTTGTGTATTTTGGATCTGTTTCATGCCTTGTTCTCCAGAGGCAAGCCACTCCAGTTAGTGAAGATACCTCAAAATAGAGGCAGTTGCTGTCCAGTGAACTTGTGTTATTTAGCTTAACATATGAAAACATTAGCTAGGGTTTTCTTATGCCTGTTGGCAAAAAGGTGTTCTTTTAAAGAAATGCCAATAATAATAAGAGCTACTTCAAATAAGGTCTGAGTTTCTTGACTACGAGTGGGAAATTATGTAGATTACCAACCCTGAGAACCCTCTGATACTCAGTGTCATGATTAGAGGGTGTGAAAGTCTATTTGAGGACTTGGCTAATTTAAACTACTTGAGCTCCACAGCAAAATTACTTCAGGTAATTCTTGACAGCTGTGTTTTCTAGCAATAAGGGTTCAATGTGTTATAGAAGACATAGTTTGTTTGCTGTTTGTGACCTCCTCTCATTTTGAAGCAATGCTTGCACTAATGACTGTTTTTGAGGGCTTGAGGAGGGGATAGTTTTGATAATTGTGTTTCAAACTGAAGTTACATGACTGAAGATTGAATAGACGTTTTCTTTTTGCTGTGTGACATGGTCTGATTTGTTGGCCTTGGAAGATATAACTGAAAGATAATATGTCAGCTTTCAAAAGAATAGTGTGTTTGGATTTTACACTCAGTTTAAGAATCTCTTGCTCTGTGGGTGTGTGCTCATATATATGATTTAAACCACGTTTCTAGAACACACATGGAACATGCAAGAGGCATGTAATGTATGTATGTACTGTAGTGTTATGGTTTTAACTCTGTGCATTTGTATGTATATTTTTATATATCTACTACTGAATGCTAATTCATCTCATGAAGACTTACCACAACATCCTTAAGAACCAGTTCTACTAGGAAGGTGTCATCACCTGTGGCCCCTCTAGCATTTGTGTTAAAAAGTTGTCCCTTCCACTCTCCAGAAATCTGCTTTCTGCTACCTTTCCCTCCTCAAGCTTCAGAGATGTTCAAGTCTCCCATGAGAACTGGGATATGTGGTCTGAAGACTTCCTTGAGTTGTTTACAAAAGGCCTTATTGACTACTTTACTGTGTGGTCTGCAATAACCTCCCATCAAAATGTCACCCTTATTGGTCTCTCTTCTAATGCCAACCCACAAGCATTCACTCAGCCTATCATCATCCCATAGATGAGCTCCACGCATTTGAGCGCCCCTTTCATGTGAAGGGCAGCAATTCTTCATTGCTCCATTTTGTTAAGTGGTTCTCTCCAGTAGCCTTCATTGTTCAAGAGAGTCTCATGGCTGTAAAAGCCAGTGCTGCCTGGGATACCAGACATGCAGCCAGACGTTTATTTAGAGAAACTGTCCACTCCTACCTGGGCTTTTCTCTTTTGCCTTTAGGATCCAGGGGAGCATCACCTGGACTCCAACCTTTGCTCACAGAGCTCTGTAGCCACTCTTCATGTTTTCCAGGCCTCCCGTGGCAGTGTCATTGGGGTCTACATGGATGAGCAACAAGAGGTGATAGCTGGAGGGATAGGTGAGCTTCAGTTGCTTTTCTACATCATCTCAAATCTGGCACCCCACAAGTAAAACATCTCCCACAATGGCATAGTTGGTCAGTAGATGGGTGCCTTTGACCCCTGCAGAAGGGAATCTCCAGCCACTGTCACCCAGCCCTTCCTCATGGTGGTCATGCTCAGTTCAGGGCTTTTGGGCCTTGAAGCCTCTCTTAATGGAGTTTGTTGCCCATCCTGGGATATTATGGCACAGTACTAATCCTGTCCATTCACACCTCAGAGCCAAGAAGGAGTCTCTGTCCTGCCCCAGAAATCTCAAGCTGCCAGTTGCTGGGGAGTCTCCCTCCACCACGTGCTCACATGTAGCCTCTCAACATCCCTCGTTCTTCACATTGTGTGCCTTGGGCTCTTGCATTTGCAAGACCATGAATGTGGTGTTTATTTCCTGTTCATCCTCTACTCTCCTCCTCCCATAGCCCCCGTACGTGGCTACTGCTTCTGATCCAGAACCTGCTAATTCAGGTGGGAAGGGTGAAGTGCACAATGTCCCTGGGCTTCCCATAGAGGAAGAAAAGGAAACAAATTGCTGTGTATTCCCGGTGGCACAATGTTTTACCAGAGTCACACTGGGTCAGGAAGATGCAGTGTAGCTCTCCAGCAAAGGGGGCTGTGCTGGGCTGGAGGTGTCCTGAGAGAAGAAACCCCACTGGGTAGACACGCTTGACTTCTCATAATTAGTGTTTAAAAAGACTAGTCCTGACAATGGTGAGAAAATGTCTCTTATTTTCTTGTCTCCAGGCATCCTATTAATGGGTATGCTGCAGTCAAGGTCTCAATTTCAAAAGTATAAAAAAACTGTAGGATTGCTTTTTTGTTTTGTAATTTCTCCCTGCAGGGTGTGGTGATACCTTTTCTGGACTTTTTTTTCCCCCTTTTTTTTTTTTTCCCCTCAGTGCCAAAACTAAGCAGGTTCTCTAATTTTGATAAGTCACCTTTGCCATTAATAACCACCTTTGAGATAACTTCCTAAGCCACTTGAGACTTCTCCCATGAAAGTCAACAGTTCTTTTTGTTGTGGTGGTGGTTTTTTTTTTAAATTGTGGAGTGCCTTTTCTTCATTCAAATACATACCTCAGCTTCATCAAAATATTAATAAGTAGGTTTTTATGCATAAGTATTTATTTCCAGACCCAATTTGTGGCTGTTATGGTTTGTTGGATCAGCGATTTCATTTATTAATGAAAATTTTAAGGAGGTTTTGATTATGAAATGCGATGTCTTGCAAAGAGCTATTAAGTTTTAATGTGTCAATATCTGCCTTTCTTTTAAATTACTTTTAAAACTTCATACCTGTTTAAAATTAGAGGAACTACACATAAATTAGAAGTCTGGGTGACAGGAGCTTTCTATCCCTGTAACAATTTGAAAAAATAATTAAAGAAATGACTTTTGAGTCAAATAGTAAATCACAAAAGGAGGCAATGCTGTAGAGTAACATGCTGGATGATTCCTTAGGCCTTTTTTGTGTTTAAAAAAGCCCTTTGAGTTGATTTGAGGAGCATTTTAAAAGCCAGTGACTAAGTTTAGTCTTATGGTCCTTCAGTGAGGTGGGTTGATGTGATCTTTCTAGCGCAGGAGAGAAATTTTGGCAGAAGGATGGTGTTACCGAATATCACATCATGTGACTGTCAGCTGGCAGTGAAGCTTTCAGCCCTTACCCTACATTTTGCATTTGAGCCAGCGCTCCCACATTAGCTCCCGTGACACCACGGAAAAGAGGGGGAATTCTGTTGCTTATTTGGCCCTGCATAAGTTAAAAACCCCTGTGCAACATTGCACAGGAAGACATGGGAACAGCATAGCTATTGGTGAAAATGTGTGCCCGCAAAGGTGGCGAGACAGTGGTTTACAGTTTGCTGACAAATGGCTTGGTTGCGATCCAGCTTAAGCCGGAAGCAAAACCGTAAGCTGTGAGTGAACTGGATCCTGCAGCTGTTCACCAGATCTGGGCTTTTGTAGGGCTGCCCGCCCCACCGGCCACTCCCAGAGCAAGGCCCTTGCAGCACGTTGTCCCCAGACAGATTATTCAGCAGAAACCATTAGAAAACTGGCTTTACATTTGCCAGAGGTTTGTCGGACCTAAGACTGGTCTGTCTGAAAGGAAAACATTGCTGGAAGATGTCTGGAGAGCCCCTGTCCCCTGGGTTGCCTGCTTGTTTGTCACTGAGAAAGGGAAAGCCGGAGGAGGCCATTTTGTGTTGTGCGGAGTGGACTGTCCTCCAGCCCATGTTTGGCTCCACCAGGAAGATGAAGATGGGAGAGAAACAAAAGGAGAATGCAATCTCAGCTGAATTGCTGTGTTTTCCTGATTCAGGTGTTGGGGTTAAAAGTGGCATTATAGGTTTGCCTTGGGTATTCACATACATGTTTTTCTTTCCTTGGTCAGGAAAGCTGAGTGTTAACATGATCTCCATGTTAGTTCTGGCATCCTCTCAGCTACCTTCTCCTACTGCCCAAGGAGGTGGTCCTGCCCCTCTTCTTCCCTGTAATGCCTCTGCTCACCCATCTGCACAGCAAGCCAGCTCAGCCGTCTCACGTGGCCACAAACTCACCAAACCAAAGAAAATTAGTTTTTTGCTAGATTAGTGAGTCGAATCAGTTTTTTTCTGAGGGCCAGCTGCAGGGAGGAGCTGAGACTGCACAGTCCAAGCTAAGGAAAGGAGAAGGCTATGCGGGGGCAGAAGGTCACCCTGCCTGGTGGTGTGAATCAGCTGGGTGTGCTGCCTCTGAGCCATGCCTGAAGTGTTCCTTCTTGGGTATCCACCAAGATGTAAACTCAGTGAAGCTTATCCTGTAGAGAGACCATGCTAATCTCTTTCTGCCTCTCTCATCTGTTTTGCAGTGTGGATTCTCTGATATTACTTTGGGGGATATTCTTTACTTTCATGCAATTCTATTAAAAGAGCCAGTCAAGCACAAGAGGACAGATCGGTTTAGAAAACAAATTTCATTCATCCCTGTGCTCATAAAACCATTAAAACATAAAACCTGTAAAAATGAATGGAAGTCAGAGAAGCTATTCCTATTTCTTAGTATTTCTTAAGTACACTTATGCGAAGTGTAGCCACTGTCAGCACAGGTGATCCCTCACCCTAAATCTCACAGCAACAGCTTTCACAAGTTGTTGACTATTGTAAATGCCCACATCTTGCAGCACAATGGATTTTTAAAAGAAATATTTTACCTTATTTGGCCTGTTAATTAAAGTCAACAAAACTTGGAAAAATTACTTCAAGGGAAATTAAAGTATGCTGTATCTCTGTGGGAGAAGAAAAAATGCAAGTGTATAACTTTGCGAATGTGATAGTTTGTTTCTTGGGCAGAACTTCTTGTGCTGAAAAGTATTTCAAGGAAAGGGTACGTCAGAGTCCAATAGCGTGACATGTTATTCTTACATTGTACAGCGACTCAGTCTGAATGCCTGGAAACCCTTCCAGGTATTTGATGGGAATGATGCAAAATCCTGCGGCAGTGTTAGCCTTGTGCTGCTCAGCAACTAGACTGGACTCCCAGTCTTCACTGGCAATGAAGAACAGGCTTGAACTGTGCATATTTACAGGGTGTTTTGGTAATCATTCTTTTCTAGTAAAGATTAAAGAGCTAGTCAGAACCTTGCAAGCTGCAGGAAGCATTTGTTGACTAACTGTAGCAGGAGCTAATGAATACTTTGTCTCCTGCGGACACTGCTGTATGAAGAGATAACATGAGGGAACACCAAGCATGCCACCTTGCCCATCTACTTGCAGTAACTCAGTCAGCTGGTGATTAAAGCCATCTAGTTTCTGAGGGCACCGACAGAAATGCTCTGGAATTTCACGCTGAAGTGATTTGAGAAGTTACTGCTCCAGCTGTCAGCTATGTTTCT
>NW_010209901.1:109369-113846 GCF_000695765.1 Mesitornis unicolor | reverse complement strand
GGTTGAAGGAAATGAAAGTCGACTTCCCCCTCTTCGCCGTTCACAGCCTGGTACGATAACTTATGCTGAAATATGCCGGTCATCCTTTTCCAGAGATGGCAACCTCCAGCACAAGGGCAGGACTGATGGCTCGGGGTGGAATCTGCCACCAGACATGAACTACTTGGGCTCATATGCCCACACTGCATTATGTTACCATTAGAACACTGGTTTTTGTGGTTACTGGCCAAGAACTTCACCAAAATATTATATGCTCACAACAACAGAAAGCATGCTGCTTACCGGGAATTACCTCCTATAGCAGATGCAATTGCCTCTTCCCTAGGGAGGCAGACTCCCAGGCTTTCATGGGTGCACGTGTCTGGCCACACTGTCACAGGCTTCCCTCCCAACTTTAGGAAGGTCAAGGGCATGTTTTAGCTCACCTCTCAAAAGAGCTCTTGCAGTACCTTCTTTTACTTTGTAAGAAGCCATCTGATATTTTGTTTTTCTTTCCTTTTATTACAGTATGCTATGTTTCCTGTTTCCAGGAGTTCAAAGTTGGGCTTTCTGGTGATGTTAACCTTTCTTCACATGTAAGACAGGGTTTACAATACTTGTATTATTGAAAGTATTTTTCTAGTTATTCGCAGAAGTGGAAGGAGGGGAAGGCTTTTCTGTCAGGTCTGTAAAATAAATTCAAGTCAGACAGGTTTTGAAGCTTCTAGAAAACTAGAGGAATGTGTTGCTGTTAAAAGACTAGTGCCACTGGAGCTCTGAATGTGCTGCTGTCAGTCGTTCAGGTTTTTGCCGCCTTTAGAATCTGGTCCCTGGGAATAAACCATGATCATTTTGCAAGCTAGATGCAGTTTGGCGTTTTGAAGAGGTGTAAGCGTATAGCTTTCATGAAACAAAGTATTGTTTAATCTTAACAGAACCCTTGCAACATAGAAGAATTTACAAATAAATATAAAATGAATACCTGTTTTTCAAGATTTGCTATTTCCTGTAAAGCATGATTGATTCAAGTCACTCCTATAGGGCCTGTTCTGTAGTGACTTGCCCATTGCAAAGCGCTCTGGCAGAGGCATACTCTCATCTCCTGCAAATTACTCCAACCCATTTCAGGTATGTTTGATTTGTGTCTTGATGGCTGGCAATGCTGCCAAAGTTATGGAGATGACAATTGCCTACCAAACCCCCTTTATAGCTTTATGGTTTGTCAGTTCACAGTAAGGTTACTTACTGTTGTATCAGTTTGGGTTTCTGGTAGCTTCTTAGTATTTTCTGTTAGTGTGGAAAACCGAGGTTATTTATTCATTGAAAATGTCAATATAGCTACTATATCATTATCTTAATAACCTGGGTCAAATGCAGCACTTGTGCACTGCTACAGATCAGTCCCACCTTCCTCATAGCTCTCTGTCAGAGTGCGTGGCCTTCAGCCTCAGAAAATGCTGGGCAATTGAAAATTACTTTATTTCCATGCAATTTCCCTCTCTGAAATGGCTCTTGCTTTCTGCACCGTCACCCATTACATACAGCTAAATGGACAAACATGAAACTGTTGTGTGTATCAGTATGATGCACATGCCAGAACGTGCCATGTATAATCTGAAATTACCAGCAGACATTTATTTACCCTTTTTCTGTTTGTTTGTTGATAGGTTTTCTCTCTGTGTATTTGAGCTACAGGTATTATGTATGTTAACTTTTTTCTAAACAAATCTAATGCAGTGTATTTATTCTGGTTTGAGTGGCTTCTCCTCCCTTCCATTATATAACCATATAATAATAACTAAATATTTTAGAACAAGTCAAATAAGTGTTGTTTAAAATTCTCATTTGAGAAAGTGCTCACTGCAGGTGCTATATTTTTCTTTAAAGCTGTCAGTTGGCAGCATGAAGTAAAAATAAAAAAGCGAAGGTATACATTTTTGAAAGAGATCGAGGTGCAGAAAATAATACTTCAGGAACAGTTTTGTTTTAATGACCTTCGTTCCTAGAAGAATTGCATCCTATGGTTGGTTGTGATTGCTGTGTAATAATGTTTTTTTTTTAATAGGACATAAGCAAGGAGATCTTACCAATCTTTACCTCACATTCACCATTTAAAAATAATACCAGTTGCTCCTAACTTATAATAGAGTAAGGAAGAAAAGACTTGGTCCCAGAACTAATAAACAGTGAAAAATACTCTAGAGAAGGATGAATGTTTCTGCATTCTTTGTCTGCAGCTTTTGGCAGAAAGCATGACATTTTTTCCTCCCATTTCTCTTGCTGATGGCCATTAATACTGTTACTTCCATTACAGTTTGAATTAGGGTGCCTTCCTGAAAGAAGTTTCTCCTTCACATGGCAATGTATTTGAATATGCTTCTGGTCAAGGCAGGACTGTATTTTTTCTGTTGAGCTTCTGACTACACTACAGCATTTGGGTTATGCTAAATACTGAATTTGTTGGAGGGCTTCTGAATGCAGAAAATAATCTGGTTATCTGAGCTGCAACCTAAAAACAGACTCCTACAAGAAGGACTTTTATAAACATGTTGCTCTGAAATAGCAGAAGTCACTTTGAAATAACTTCTTCTGAGGTGGTTTTCAGAAACAGGTTCCCCTGATGGGACAAATGTATGGATTCTCTGACATCCCTCTTCATTAACGTTAACCATGCAAGTCTGACCACTCCTTTCAAGAGGAATGTTTCCGTCTTTGAACACTGGACTTCAGAGCCCTATAAACAAACATTTCAGGCATGTGACATGACAACACACATCATGTTCCCCGGACCACCTTTGTGTTTTGTGTTCAGTCTCTCTGCAGTAATAACCATAAATATGTGAGGTCAGGTAGTGAATCTTTGCTCTTTTTAGGGCTGATTTTCATGTTTGCTTTCCAAGGAAGCTTCCTAGATGTATTTGGTGTTTAAGAATTGCTTGTAAACATGTAAAAAGCTATTACTATGTAGATTTGGTATCCAGGGCCTTCCTTTTTGCTTGATTTCTTGGCTTCTCTGAGGACTATAGCTAAAGTGCTGCAAACCACGGTAGAAACCTAAGGGTTATCTTTTAACCCAAGAGTCAGCTGAGTTCTTCACAGCTGTGTGAAGGCAGACACATCATGTAATACCGTCGTCTCGTTAGATAATCAGTTGACCAGATACATCATTACTTATAAATTCACTGTAGAAAAAAATCTCTTCTGATTCTGATCTGTGGTTCAGCTGTGATACCAAACTTAAAACCAAGCCAGTGTGTATGTATATTTAAATGACTGACTTCTGAATGCAGGCCAGACAGAAGCAATTTGCACATTGAAATGTGACAAGCTCACAGTGTAGAATTTTAATCAATGAGACGTTTTAGCTCATCTCCATATATTATTTATGCTTGAAGACTAATATCAGATTGAAATACGGTAGACTTGCTCTTCCCAGAGGAGAATTTGGAGAGAGTATATAAAGATTCAGGGTGATGAGGTTAGACACAGTAAGGAGCACTTTGCCCCATTACACTGTTAATCAAACTGGTTGTTTATGGCAAAAGGTATCTCTGTTATTGCCTTTGGTGTAGTATAAACCTTCCAAAATACTGGCACTCTTCCAGTTTCTTCTGTTTGAGTTCCAGAGACAAGACTGCTGTTGGGCCTGCAGTGCTTTGTTTTATGGAAATTAATTACTTTGCTACTCTAATTTGTGAGGTTAACTGATGGTTGTGTGGGATGGATGGTGTGTTCTTCGCTGTGTTAGTGGTGTCAGAGAACTTCCCTTGCAGCCATGACCTTCCTCGGGACTCTGATGAAAATATCACAGCTCACCTCACAGCACAGTGCGATTACCTACATGCCCAGAGGGATATGTATTTTGCAACTGCAGAGTGTGTTTATCTTCTTGAAAGTACCAGAACAAGATCCTTTGGCCATCATTTGTGTATAGGTATCGTCAGCCATTGACAGACTTTTAGTACTCATATGAAATGTACAGTTTAAGTTTTCTAAACTGGATCAACAAATAGGAATTAAAATACCTTATCATAAAAAGGAATTCTTATATACTAAAAAGAAATATGTGCTCATAAAAGGAACTGAGATCACTGGAAACTTCAAAGATGAATTTGAGGCAGAGAATGATTGACTTGTATTAATAGGGGGGGAAACTTTATTCCCAGCTGGAGAGGAAACAGCACTGGCAGAAAATCTTTGAAGCATTTGTTCGTAACAGAACAATCTAGTCTTTGGGGTTCTGTTAAATGAACTAAAATCAGCTTCCTTTCTCTTAACATGCTGAATTAACAATAAGAGATTAACAGTATTGAGACAGAATTCTAAGGGTTCTGACTCGGTTAGCTCTTTGTAAGTGGATAAACTTTATTTTGGCCAGTGTTGAACAAGTAACTATTACAAATAAGTAATTCAAGTTGAAGAAGGGGATTTTGCTCATAAAAAGTTCAACTGCGTTATTTAAATCCATTCCAGACATTTTTCTTTCCAGGGAGTGGGA
>NW_010209901.1:85362-109358 GCF_000695765.1 Mesitornis unicolor | reverse complement strand
TGCCATGGCTGTTCTCTCTTTAGATGTGCTTAAAAATCTTTTAACTATCATTACAAATCCAGAAAAGGGGTAGAAGGATGAGGTTCTACTCAAATTTCCAAATGTTTTACCTGAGAACTCAGACTACTTTGGACAGTCTTCAAAGAACAGTAAGTTAAGAATACGGAAACTGCAGAAGCCATGTGTGTGCTTTGGCATCAGCAAGTAGAAAAATTTGCTGCCGATGTTTGTATTTATCACAGTGAATAATTGATAATCATCAATAAATCACTTAAGCTGATGGTGAGCTTGAACCATCTTCAGGGCTGCAGCTTCAAATGTGCCATCTACAATACCTGAACCCCAGAGTAAGTGTGTGTGGAATTGCAGATTAATGTTGCTGCATCAGTGGATTGGCTGATGCTGTTTCTTATTCAGATCATAGCCTGCACAACTGGTAGCATGCCCCATGAAAGAAATGATTATAATTATCATAATAAAAATAATTTAACAGACCACTTTTTTTTATAGTCAGAGGTCCGTAATGATTGGGTGTACTCCGCTATAGCCAGTTAGCTCAAATACACATATTTGAAATGTAAGTAGGATTTTTTGGGGACTCATAACTTGATATGCATTCAGATGGTTTTCTAAACAGCATTAATACTTTACATAAGTCTTCACATACTGCTTCTTTGGCATTTTGAAAGACAGTAATTACATGGTAAACATACACTCATTATTGGAATCACTTGTTGCAGTTTAGCAGTGTCCATGCAGATTTGTCACTTCTTTCTGAGGGATTATGGTAAACTTAATTTTCAGGTTCTCGGTCTGCCGCCCATCACAATTGCTAAGCTCTGCTGTAGAAACAAAAGGTAGTTTAACTAATCTGTATCAGCTAAACTCTCTGTTAAATAGAGGACAGATGCTAGGGAGTTATTGTCCTAGGAGTTTTTAATGGGGTTTTTATAGATTATTTAAGACTTACCCCACCCCTCATACAGTCTTAAAGCATTTGCAGCTTAGCATTTCCTTTCTAGGACTGTTACCTCTAGGTCAGGATGGTGCTGCTTTTGGGCAAATGCTGGGACTAAGAGCAAGACAGCATGCAAGTGGTTGAACATTCAAAAATAGGTGAAAAAGAATAAGGAAGGAGAGAAACATCCCTCCTTCATCACATCACATGTAAGTTCAGATATATTTCATCCTCCTATGTCACATGGGAAATGTGAAATATTTAAGAGACACTGTGGAAATACTGTAGATGTGAAGGATACACTCAATTATTTTTAATATTTTTAATATTTTTTATTTAAATAAATCAATTAATGAAATTCCCCTCAAACCAAATATATAAATTAGACAGTCCATGTGCCCGTTCTGTATTTGAGCATCCATTTTCCTTTCAAAAGCTCAATTTGTGACTTGAATAGACCCACAGAATGGTTTGGGTTGGAAGGGACTTTAAAGATCATTGGATCCACCCCTCCTGGCATGATTCAGAACAAAAAATGAAGTCAATTTTGGATGATGTTGGAAAATGTCATGTAAGAGTATCTGGTGCTCTAAGTGAATTACATTGTTTATGGAAATTATGAGAGAGATTAGAATTAAAGAAACATGAGATGAAGATGAGAGCAGTTGTATCAAAGATCTACATAGTAAAGTTTCTACTTAGGTCAACTGACTACAAGGACAAGCACAGGAACCAGGAATTGTATAAATGGTCCCTCTGAGCACCACACACCTGCCATGTGCCCTGCAGCTTCTGGCAACTGAAGATTTAGGGATTTAGTGGATCAGAGCTTGCTTTGGGGCTGTTCTCTTTGGTAGCTTTTGATGGACCTTGTTGTTTGTTCTCCTAGTGAACCCTTTCTGTTTTCAACTAGTGACACCAAATGTAGCTGCATGGAGAGTCACCTTCTGCACATCTGATTCTGATGAGTCCTTGGATGCCTTGTTATATTTAATATTGTGAGATATGGTGAAGATTGTTTACTATTCACTTTCCCTAGACTACTTTTTTGTTTGGCCTTGATCATATCCTTCTGCATCTCTTGTGCACGTTCAACTGCTAGAATATTTAGTCTCATGGCTAAAGGTTTTTTGATAGAACAAAGTATTGTGCCTTTGTTGCCAATGTACATTTTTTAATTCTGTGGCCTTTTTCAGGACATGGAACACATTTTGGGAAGTTAAATCTAGCAATATTTTGAGAAGGAGCAAGGTAATGATGTAGTATCTAGTTAGTTTCTGTCTCCGGTAGTAGATCCTGAGGAGCCCCTCAAGCTCTGCCTTTGTCTTCTGTAAATTTGCACTGGCCTCGTTGTTCTGAGGAAATACTCCCTTTCTTTGTATCCAGTTTCTGACTGATTTCCAAGCTAGAGAGCAAGAAATACTCTTCCCAAGCCCCTTGAAGAGGTGATGCCTGTTTATGTCCCAATTAGTGTGGTGGTGTGACTGCACAGAGGCACAGACTTTTTCCTTCCCCCTTTCCCAGCAGCTGAATCTGGGAGGCTGGGAACAGTTGTGCGAGTGAGTAAGAGAATCCACTTGTTTAGAGTATGGCCCTGGCCCTGTTTGCCAGTGAGAAGCTGTATCTCTGTGTCTGTCCTATATCTGACTGCACAAAAGCAAGGTCTGAGAGTATCTGTTCTCTTTTCTCCAGAATCTAATATGAGGTGTCTGCAGTTTGTGGAAAAATACAGTGTGCTCCAGGGTAAAATAAATAGGTTTTTAAAGCTTTGAAAACGTGGGTATGTCCTTTAACTGGACGTTGCAGAGGGCTGCTGTTTAAGCACTGCTGCAGTGGAGGCAGGCAGATACTTTGCTAGCTTATATGTTGCAGTTCAGATTCTGGAAATAGGTTTGTCTCACATCTGAAAAATTTCTGTGGTACTGGCTTATTCAAGAAGTTTGTAACATTTGTGAATACAAGATGCTTCTTAGTATATTGTGAAACAGTAGAAATAATTCAAAATAATGCTTGGTATTAATCCTTTTATTTGGTTAATGAGTCTTCCAGATTAGGAAAATATCTACAGATACACCTGTTAGATGTCTTTCTGACTTGAAAAAAATGGATTTGAATATAAAACTGTGGTTCAGATCTACCTCTGGATTTATTTTGGCTATCATAAAAACAAAGGCAGAATGCTATGTGTTTGTGTTTTAATATCGCCGTTGCCAACAAGCTGATGAAAATCTGGATACACTTTGGCATGTGTTAGGAATACTTAAGTATTATTGTTATTAGAGCTATTGGTAGTCGAACCCTTCTTGTTGCTTTGTAGTTCTTGTAGAATTATCAGCGGTAGCTCTTCTGAAATTTCACATTTGCTTGGGAACAAACCAGTCTGAGAAAAATCTTATTGTCAGGCAGCTCAGGACAATGAAAATCTCAGTCTGAGAAGTGATATTTAATTACTTACTGCCTAGACAAGCTTGTAAAACAAATTTAATTATGTGCAACAGACAAGCTGCTGACCTCCTGTGTACACAGGGTGACCTGTGGGTCTGACCTGAAATGGAAAGGGGAGGGGAAAAAAAGGCCCAAGTTTCCTCTTGCATGCCATCAAAGAGCAGCTGCACTCTCTACCCTCCCTGGGGAAGCAAATGTGTTTGCTGCCTGCCCCACAGTCAGAGGCTGAGATGAGTCAAAGGGCTTCTGACCACAGGAACACTGGTTGAATAGATTCACTATGCTCTGTCTGCCAGTTCCTACATGTAGCCCCCCAAATTGTTAGTTATTAGTGGCTTTAGTTTCACCCTGTTGTATAAGAAGAAACCTGCTGTTGAATTATGGTGATGAAGATGGATAGTTCAACTGGTGACAGGCTCTCATGGCAAGGAACTAAATTGAAGTCTTCAGGTGTCTTTGCAGGAGGGAGTGGGTTGTTCATTTGTTTACCTCTGTGCTACAGGATTGCATTGCAATCCATAAATAAACATGCTTGCCCAGGAGGAGCATCTCTAAGGCACAGGCACGGTGTGTTCACCCAGGGCTTGCTGTGGAATTTGGCTTTAAATGAGGGCAAGGTAGTTTGAAAAGTGCAAAGTAGACATGCAGTATCTTTTTAGGGAGTTAAGAAAGCAAATACATCCTGAGAAGGTGGTTCTGTACAGAAGCAGAACTAAAACCTTTCGATGAATGCCAAAGAATACAAAAATCTCCAAGATCATGTCCTGGGAGCAGGGAGAAGGGATCGTGTTGTTGCCGATGCAGGGCTAGCAGTCAAGGTCGCAAATGTACTTCAGTGCTTTTTGCCTTTGCTTTTTGCTGAAGTTCTGATTCCAGTCTCCTACCTAATGCTCCAAGTCCCGAACTTGAGCAGATGCAGCCAGACACGCTGCAGCATCTGTGTCCCCCTGGCAGCGGCTTTGCCCCTGTGTTGGAAACCTCTGCGCCTCCCCTGCTTTGCTTTGCAGCCCAGCATGGAAACGTGAACAGCCACCTATTGCGGTTTATGTTACAGGACACTTCATCATGTGTGCTATCCTCAGTTTATTTTGAATTAATATACAGACCTTATGATTTTATTTTGGCATTGTAACCAGCAATATGTGCCTCGCCTGACAGATGAGCAGCTACCCGCCAGCATCTTAGATGTTTGCCTGTCCCCGTAACTAATTGAATCCCAGGAATATGTATACAGTGACAAAGATACAACCCTGTAGAGTTACTGTTGCTGCTCCTAGCATCTGTAAATCACATGCACATACACACATTAAAAATACAAATATTCTAAGGAAATACATACAAATATAGGAAACTCCAGCTTTTTCTTGTAATCCTATAGTGTGTCATGGTGTCCTTATATGTATGTTTTCCCTGTAAAACAGAAGTTTGTTTTCCACAATATTAAACTGCTTCACCAAAACTCCTTATACATCACTACTGAAGACTGAGATATGTATTACTGAGAAGACAAATTGAACACTAAATAATACTATTTATCCCAGGAAAGTAGGGAAACTTTATGGATCATCTGCTGCTGAGATTGCTCATTTTTACAGGGAGTCAAGAATAACTGTGCTGTAACTTACTAAAGGAAAATATAACTTTTTTTTTTTCCCACTGAAATTAACTTAGATTAATTTCTAGGGGGAAATAGTGCAACTGGAATATAGTACTAACACTTCTGAGAGCCATATATGACAGTCCAACATTATATCTGAAAGCTGTTCTCTGTATGTTCTGTCCTTTGCATTCCTTTTGTTCCTCTCACTTTATAGTGGTTCTATTTTAATAAACTTTGCAGAAAAAATTGCTGTCGAGTCTGGGAAAGATAACGCAATACCTTAATTTTCCATATAACAAAATGTTCTGAAATGCTTGCAGAGGGATCCCAGTTCTTTGGGAGTCAGCTGGTGCAATCAGGGTGTGATGCAATTCTTTCCTTATGGGCCTGAAGCCATCCCAAGAACCATGAAGAAAAGGCTCATTCCTCGGTAAAGGTTGCTTTTAACCCTTGGCCAGGCGGGTGTCATGGGTTTTGTTCGAATGCTTTGAGCTCCGTGACAAGTGGAATGACAAGGCCTCAAGTCACTGTGCTCACAGGACTGCACCTCAACATGGCCCTTTCTCAGTTTTAGGAAGACCAGGCACTGTTCAAGGATGTGATTTTTCAGTTGTTTTTTCTTTCTTTCCTTTTTTTTTTTTTTGTGCTACGGAAGGATATATATACCATTGGCAGTCTTCTACTTGATGAATCAGAATTCAAAACTGTTTATTTTGGCCAGCCTTATATGTTGTCATCCTCCTCCTTCCTTCTGGAAAATTTTGGCCTTTTCACAAGTTCAGTTCTATGGGGAGCATCATTTCTGGAAGGAAAAAATCTGCAAAGCTATCTTCACTCGGATTTTAGAAAAAAGTCTGTTATAAAGTTGGTGATTTGTGCTACGTGCTTTTAGTTGTTAGGATGACAATAATTATGCATTTTTAAAGAATTTAATAAACTCTGTTCACAGACACTTTAAATTTAGATGTTATGCTTCTAAACGTTTGCCCTCACTAAGGTAGCACAAACTGTTGCTGTTCTTACTTCTGATTATTATGGAAAAATATCTTTGGAAACTGAAAGGTGCTTTAGGGTTTTTTGGATTGTTTTTACTTCTGAATTGCTCAGACAGGCTAATACGGAGGTTTTTTGCAGGTTGTCCATGTAGAAAATATCCATCCAGATTTAATATATTTTCTCAGAAGCCTGCAATGATTATTGTAGGCTTTTCTTTCTTTCCTGAATATATTTATTAGCTGAAGACCACATGTTTACCCTCTTTGCAGCTCCTTTCACCCCTTTGACTGTTGAGGCATAGAAGGAATGTGTTATAGCAATCTAAATCCAGATTCAATATTAACCTCTTTTGTCAACATTTCTGTTGTCTTCTGGCTCAGTATTTATTCTTGCATGTGTGGAGTGGAAAGGTATTATTTCTTCTACCTTACAAACAGAATTTGCTTATTTTTTATTTTTTCTTTCTGCCTTAAAAAAGGCAGAGAGGACTTGTTGAACATGTCTTCCCAGAGGTGTGAATGGCCAGTTCTTTAAAAATCTTTTTGTGACAGCAAGATGCAGGCATTTCTGTGCTCTCTCTGCACACATCACTAGCTCAGATACAAACCTGACCTGAATAGGTATGTGCCAGAACTGTGTCACCAAAGATTGAAGCCTAAATAGTGGCAAAAAACTGAGGGCTTTCACCCTTTCTTTGTTCTTCTAATAAATATCAATTTACTCTGATGTTCTTCATTACCTCTAGGTTAGCCAAAAGCTACTTTAACTACAACATTACTAGCAAACCATGGACACTGCATAGACTTACAGATAAATAAACACATGTAAATTAAAACACCCCAAGGTCTACACAAACTGCACATATAGGATATTCCAGCATAAAATATCTTTGTAGTCACATTTCATCCTTTTTTATGTCATGCTTAAGGCAGGTTCTTCAGCAGCAAGCCTGCGTTTGTTACCGATTTTGTTTAATTTTCAACTTTGGATCCAAGCTGTTTAAACAGATTACTCCCTGCTTTTATCTGAGTCAACTTCCTCATGCTTTCCTCAAAGCAAGAGAGATTATTTGACTTTCTGTCTCCTAACACAGCTTTACAAGAGAGTCATGTGTAAAGTGACAGTGACAGATTCTGTATCAGGGAATGGCCACTTTGTCTGCACGTACGGCCTCTGCAATAGTTCCCTGGCAAAGACTAAAACAAGATATTTATTAATATTAGTTACTGTAGTATTTACTCTCTAACTGAAGTTAATACATTTCAGAGCTAGATTAGGTGAGGGTGTGTTTGAACTGGAATAATAATGTGCAGGCATAATAAGTTTGTCTCCTGGCACTAATACTGTACCTTGAGCAACAGTTCCTTTCTTTTTCCTGGTCACACAATATTTGTGAACTGATTAATACCTGGTAAGAGGGGGCTACCGTCTCTTCAGACCAACTTGCAGTGTAGTTGTCAGAATTTAATAGTGATGAGCACTGACACAAGCTCAGGACACACAAAGTTTTCTGGTGGGAGCAAAATCTCTGTTTATCCTTGGCATATTATTTATAAGAAAGTTAAGATGGAGGCAGTGAGTTAACTTAATTTCTCAGTGAAATCTATGGGAAATACTCGGAAGACTCTGCTGGGAACATACAGAAATGGATCTATGTTTATGTTTCAGTTCTCTCTGCAGGAACGATTGGGCTATGGGTGTAGGATGTAGGTTCCCTCAATTGGAGTAGCAGGTGAAATTAGTATGGACATCATCAGATGCTTTAGAGATCCAGCATCATCAGTGACTGTGGTGTTGGCAGATTGCGTGTGCATCTCTTTCTCTGAGCTCTCTTGAGCTTTGTGCTCCAGGCTGAGTAGGTGAAGTGACAAAATACCTTCGACAGGTTGTGAAGAAACTTTTTCCTAGAGAAGAACCACAGGTGTTTCCTACCCTCATTTAAGTTGTGGAAAGAGGACTTCAAACTGTAGCAAATGACAGCTCCCAGACATTGTCTGAGTTCACAGCTGAGCAGGCAGGGAACGCTTCCAGGGTTTTCAGGCAGGAGGCACGTGACTCCCTGTGAGCAATGCAGATGCTTTAACTCCTCCTTACGGCCACACTAGGCTTCTCGTTGTCCTTCTGGACAAATGGTACTTTGTACAGAGACAGAGACCTCAGTGTCACTGCTTGAAGAGGGCAGTGGTGCAGGTGATTTTGGGCTGGCAGTGCTAAACCCCAGAAGCCCACCATAAAGTCATCCTCTCAGTGTGGGTCCTCCCAGGGAGTGTGGCCTGGATGAGGCCCAAGCGCGGGAGGGAAGTGCACAGAAACAGGAGCTGCAATAAACTCGGGAATGGCGCAGGAATAAAGCATTCTCCTCTGTTAAAAATTTTCACGTTAGCTGATTAAAAAGAGCTGCTGGAAATTATCATGGCACTTGCAACTGTTGAAGGAGTGTTTCTGGTACGGCTCAAACTTGAATACTAATTGCTTGTATTTCTGCAGGAAAATTAGCACAAGGCTGAAATTTCTCTGCTACTAAAAGATGTCGTTCCTTAGCTTTTGCTTAGCTGTGTATAGTCTAACATCTGGACACATTGCAGTTGTCTTTGCAACATACAGTAGCTCTACGTATACTTCTTTACTATAAAAATTCTGCTTCATTTGTGTAATTATTGGTGCCTGTACATGTGTAAGAAAAAGTTATTTTTCATCATTATATATTTCACAGGCAAGATATGAATTAAGAAAGTGTTCATCCTAAAATCAGAATATCAGTCCTGATGCGGATGCTGAATTGTTGTTTCTGTGTTAGTGACCTATAAACAAGTTAGGAAACAGGTAAGAGTTTTGCTGGCCAAATTAGATCTGATTAAGTTAATCACAAGTTACTTGTATTTATTCTCCATAGCACATCTGTTTAGTTAGAGTTTTGTATATATGCTGAGAATGGGAAAAAAATGGACCTGCAGGCTTTTCTTGTTAGTATCAAGGCTTGATCCATTTTTGAGGATTTTGCTTACACCATGTAATGGTACATAAAATAGGATCACAGATGGTGATTATAATGATCTGAACAGGTTCACTCTGTGATATACAGCAACCTACCTACCTTCCTTTTTGTAAAAATATACCCCTAAGTCAAAGACTTTCTCTAGTATAAATCTTATTAAAATCTGATCTCATTAAGTATGCCATCAGTATTAAAACAGTGTATCCTAAATCTCAGTCATTTAGAAATTATCTGTGCCTGAAAAGATGAAATGAGAAACTCACCAATTAGTGTCTTAGTGGAGCAGAAGGTGACTTCAAAGAACTTGATTATATATTTGGTTTTTCTGATATATATATTTTATTTTTTTCTGAAGTATTTCCAATTTGGAGACAACTTCAAAAAGTTTTTAGCATAATATTGGAACATTTGAAGCTCCATTATCACTTGTGTGTGAACCAAATGTAAGGGGAACATTGGAAACATTTGAAAATATTTTGAACCAACCTGTTTAGTTCTTAAAGATGAAAGGATTGAAAATGAAATGCAAAGCCTTAGTCTGCTTGTGCTCTTCTGCTGCACCACTGTTTTCTTTCATGTGCGCTGTGGGTCGGTGTTTGATGCAACCTTTCATCATGTTACCCAACCCTTTTGGTATGGCAAGCCTTTCTGTGAAAATATCATGTTTTCTGTTTGAGTCTGATCATCTCTGCTCACCTCTACAAGATGTTTGGGCCCATCTTGTGATCAGACGATATCAGACAGCGCTATGGACTCCAGTAAACCTTGAATTTCCAACCTCCATCAAACTGGCAAGAAACTAAAGCCTCAGGTCCTGCTTGGAAGGCTCCCTCCATCACACGAGGAGCATCTCCCAGCCTCAGGCTGCTTGAGTCCCATAGCAGATTAGGAGCAGCCGGCATTCCCAGCTTTGAGTCCTCCTTCTTTGTGTTGTGCAACATCTGGCAAACAAAAAAAGTTTTAATAAAAAGTAGCATTAGAATAGAGAGTCACATGCTGCATAAGGGATAGTTTGGAAAGAAAGCAAGTATTGTATCCTCTTATGTGCAACATCCCCATGCTGCAGCCTGGTTTTCCCAGTAACAGATGCAGCTTGTTTTTAAATTTGGGTTATTTTGGTGATTTTTTTAATATTTATTTTTTTCAAACAGTGTTTCCTAGTTTCCACAGAAATTGAAGCAACACTGAGGCTTGTTTTGGCCATTCTGCAAGGGACAGTAAGTAATTCAGACTTTTTGACTATGCCACTGCATACTGATGATTTCAGTAGGATTTCTTATCACTCCTAAATGTCCTTTGTGTTTTCTCCTGGACTGGGATGTGAGGAAAGAGCAGCACATAAAAGCAAATTATATCTTTTTGTAACACCACGTGTATAAATATTGGCACAGTGGTTGTAATTTCCATATTAAGTGGCAGCAAAAGTTGTTTTTTTTTAAAAAAAACACCTCAGAGCTGTAGGTTCAAAAATGCATGGTAAGGCAAAAAGGCCAATAAACCATTTAAATGGTGAGGGTTGAAGTGGGAAGTGGAGGGATAACTACAGTCTCATGGTCTGCTGTGGAAGCTCAGATGTATTAAAAAAAAACATAAAAAAAGAAAAAGGCTCTTTTCCGTCTCATGCTGTATCAAATTCCTCCCTCCTTAGCTTTTTTAATCATCCAGCATTTTTAGAAATTATTGTTTTATGAAAAATGTGAATGTAATTATAAGTAGAGGGTATTTATTATAGATTTACACATAATTATGTAGTTTTCAAAGATAGGATAAAAGCTATTACTGAAATAAGAAACCACTTTTCTATCACCTCTAATGATGTTTTCCACATCCCTCCATTTGAAAATAGAAGTGAATTGGATCAGCATGAGGAAGCTGTTCTTACTGGTTCCCAGCTGTGGATGTGTCAGTGGGGATAAATTTCATTTCCTCGAATATTACCCTTTCCCAAGTACCAATTTGTACACACCTTAAATTCCAGTTTGCTAAAAGCAAAGCTTTCCAAGGTGTTCATCTGCTCCCTCAGCAAGGTTTGGAGGGTTTACAAAGTGTTCGTACAAGGAGGTTCAAGGCCCAATGCCACTTAATAAAAACAGCCCCAGCTGCTGTGAATGCAGCTTTGCTTTGCCTTCCTTTTGGAGGAGCAGAGGTCAGGGATATACATTTATTTTCCTGGTCAGTGCAGGTTTGCAGTGCCCTTGCAGTCCTGTTTCTGCCAGCTGGGCCATTAGCAGCTGATGGCCCAGGAGCAGAATTTGCCTTTCTGATCAGAGCGGCCCATGCACCTTGCGGGAACCTCCTGGAGCTGGAAAGGGGCAGCTGGAAGCCCAGCTGTTGTCCCGTGGTTACTTTGCTTTATAATGTGTACCAAATCTGAGTAGGCTTTCATTCCGTTTGTAGTTTCAGGGTGTATTAAATGCCACTTCTATCAGATTTATTTGTCCCTTGGCCCAGAAAATTGGGAAGGGTATCCTGCCTCTTGCCTCAAACCGTCATATTCAAGGTTTTCTGTGAAGTTTTAATGAAATGTTTTCCTGTAAGTGTGTTTTCTAGAAATGGGAAAAAACCCCAAGTTTCTTTCTCTTTTTTTTTTTTTTTTGAATTCACATCACTCTAAAAGTTGTTTTTGCAGACAAACTGCTCCTTATTTGCTTTTGTAAAAGATGCATTTATGTGAGTGCTGCATGGACTTTCTTGGTGATCTCTACAAGACAGGGCCCTCTGTGCTTTTGCATCCCATACTGTATCTTGCAGAAGTTACCTCTGGGTTATTGTAACACCACTTTTCCGTTAAATAACAGACTATGAAAAAAGTTTAAATAAAATGCCTTTGGAAATAATAAATTACAAACTTCTCTGAATGTCGTTTACGAGAGCCTTGCAGCCCAATATCCTAAAAGAAGCACCTGCAATCTGGCTTTATAGCTGATACACAACTCGTTGGCAGACAAAAACCTTGCTAGGATTTCAATTTACAGCCTATGATACATAGGGTTCTTTCTTCTTTGTAATGCTTTAAACTGAAATTGAATTTTAAATTAACTTGACACTGTGCTGTTTTCAAGTCAGATAAATAACTGTTCTTTTTCCCTGCGATCATAATATATTTGATATCTTACTATGAAAGCATTTCCTGAATTGATATTAATATTACACATTTGCCTATCCTTACTTTCCTTAAGGAGGAAAAAAAATGACAGATAACTCTGGAGCTGTAAGGAGTATGATTTGCACTTTGGCAATGATATGATTTTGTAGTTTAGGAACTTTACAGTTTTATTTCTGTTGCTCACTGTAAAAACTTGTGGTTTATTTCTACGGTTTTTCACATAACTTTGATCAAACAGTGGCCTTCAGAGTTCTTTGAGCTACCATGCATGTAGGTAACTTCCATTTGCTTTGATTCATCAGAGGACCATGTTCCTCACTTCAGTACCCCATTTACACCTTCACAGTGTTAATGAATCGAGGTCTCAAGTCCCCAGACTATCATAGTTTGGAGTTTTGGGGTGCTTTGTTATATTTCTAGTGTTTTATAAATCAGCGTTTGCAGGTTTTTTTATGCTGTTAGTCCCACAGGTGTAAGTGCTTGTATGACACACCAGGTAGTTACCAGTATGGTCAGTGGTGGCTTAATCTGACACCTGATAGCATAAATCTTTTTCACACTTTTCAAATGACACCACTGGGAGGAATATTACAAAAAAGCTGCCTTAAAAAGAAATTAAAAAGGTTTTTTCCAAAGTGATTTTAAAGAAAAGTAAATACCCATATTTTTGAATGTGCACGTAGGGTGGAAAGGAAGACTTTTACAGTAGAATTGTTTTGTGGGTTTGGGTATTTTTTTTCCCTAATTTTCACGCTCATAAGGGAACAAAATGTTCTCATAAAACTGTATCTGGAAGAGTTTATTCTAAAGGATGTACAATGGCATAATTTACAATGTTGGCATGCTGGACAAAATGTATTTCTTCTGTTCTTGGTAAAAACTGTGGCTAACATCATGGGTCCTTACATGTAATTTGAAATAAGGTAAGGGAGTCCCTCCCTCCCACCCTCCTCCCTCAGGAAGGTGTTCTCCAAACAGGTCCCATTTTGTACCATCTGGCTTCCTGCAGGGCATTCACATTGCAGAGAGTTTCACCAGCCCCAAGGCTTTAACAGTGGTCAGGAAAGGCAGAAGAGAAAATTACCAAACACTTCCCCTTGTAGGCTTAGGGCTGGAATTGTAACCAGCAGCTTTTGGGAGGATATTAAAGACCACTGCTTTCCTTGTCCCCTATTCCCTTGTTAGTCAGTACCAGTATGACCCCAGAGCCTGAGTCTTTTTATTACCAAGCACAATGAAGAAATATTTGAAATATTTCATATATGTGACTGTATTAATGAAGGAAAAAAAAATCCCAACCTTAAACAGAACAAGAAGTTATGGAGACCTGCCTGACTTGTCCAGAAATTCTCTTAGGCAAAGGAATGCCACATGAAATTAGAAATTTCTCCTTCAGTCAAGTAAGAATGAAATACCGGAGCCTTAGTTCAGTTGCTTTTCACTGTCTTACAGTCCCCTCATCTCTTCTCTCCCTTTCCACTCCCCTGAGGTATTCACATGGAAAAGCTTGCTTTCAAAGCTATTTACACAAACAAGACATTTGGCAGCTGATGAGATTTTGTCTGATCAAAAGCATCTTAGTGTGCTCTGATCTTTCCCCAGAACTTCGTTAAATGTGCAGAAAAGGGACTTACTCAGTACCCTGTGCAGTTACAGATCCTTTTGGTGGACGTTGTCATTGCAGATTCTCAGGGCGTGCGCCTGTGCATTTCTAGGCATATTTGTTTGAGTCTCAGCCAGGATATATGCCATAGAGATTAGACTTCATCTTTTATCCCAGGGAGAAGAGAACCTAAATGGGTTTATCATGGGGTTTTCATTCACTCTGTCATTTCTCCCTTCTTTATAGTTCATTGCTAGACTTCTAATTTTTCCCGACAGCAACACACACCCCTGCAGCTGGCCCTGCATAATGATTCCCTCCTCCTAGACTGACACAAGAGTGGATGCATAAATCTCCTTCCATCAGGGTGCCTCTTTTAGCAGACTCCACCCCTTCTTCCCCCTCAGAAAAAGATCTGTCCCCTCTGCAGCTCTCTCATTTACCACCCACTAGCTTTGCCCGCTGAGCCAAGATGCTGCCCATGACCATTATCCTGCCTATTCTAAACATCAGGAAATGGTTCTTTTCTGACAAAAATACAACCATTTTTTTTCTTCTCCTAATGACAATTATTAGTGGAAATTGGAGCGCCTTCACTGACTGTATTTGACGCAAACATTGCATCCTAGAGCAACCAACTCCTGTGAAAAGCAAGAGCTGCCATGGTTTGAATTAGGAGCTGGAGGACGAGAAGGACTGTCAGGAGCAAAAATTTTGACCAAAATATAGGTCTCTAGGAGGTCTTAAGTTAGAGATCCCTGTGTTCTCTGAGGCCCTGTATTAATTCAAAATGATTGCTTTGAACCATTGGTAAGGCCAGCGCTGTCAAATCCAGGGCTTCCCAGCTGCTGAACTTACCCAGCGCATTGGCAGTTTATAAATCAGAGGGGACTTGTGGACTGTTTACAAAATATTGTTTGAAAATCTCTCCCTTAGCCCTCCATCCTCACTTGCAGCAGTGGGATGTAACAGCTGGCTAAAAATCAGCGCAGGAATAGTTGAAAAGGCAGCAGTCTCTGTTCCTGTCCTGAAGATGAAAGCAGGCACAGGGTGAATGTACGGAGCATAGGAAGAGCTTCGTCATCCTTTACCAGCAGCAAAGAGATAGGTAAAGGTCAGCCTCTTTTCCAAGTCTCTTCAACAGAATACTAGATTTCTCAGGGAGTTATTTGGTGTTAGCAACGTGCTGATAGTCTGATAATCATAGTTGCTTTGAGAATTAAATGATGTTTTTATTCGGCTACAAGTTCTTTTTCTTCGTCTACAAGTAATTTGGCTGTTTGCTGCTGTCCTTATGATGATTCATATTGCAGTTATTTTATAGAGGCGGATAAACTACAATTGTTTATATACAAACAGAATATGGCATTGGCTGCCAGAAACCAATCTCACTGATATTTGGCTCGCTAGGTTGCCTTGTGGCTTTCATGTTTTGGCTATCAGAAAGAGCAAGCTTAAAATTAATTGAAAAGAGTTTCTTTCTGAGAGCGTTCAGAGCTGGTGGTATTTTCCTCTCTGTAGATGCTGGCGATTGATTGTAAAATGTCAGAGGTGTTAGCAGTGTCGGCGACCTTCATCTAGCCAGTTGGATTAATAGGCAAGACTTGCTTTAGGACACGCTGTCGTTGCTGACAGGTTTTGCTGCATCTGCAGCCAACTCTGTATCATTAACAAGGAAAAAAAGAGTGGATGGAGGAGAGTGGGCTGTAAATACAGCAGTGCACATTCCACTAAATTTACTTGAAAAATGATCACTTTTTGTGTACAATGTCATTTTGTACTCTTCATGATCTTCTAATTAAGCCTGGAGGATTGTGAATCCAGGCTTTGATATGAGCAGTGTTGGCTGTCCTCCTTCCAGAGAAGTGAACAAAACTTCCTCTCTTTGCTGCTGGGGACTGACTCGTGAACTGATTTCTCTTCCCTGCCTCAGTTACTACACATTATGAGGAATCCCACCCTGGTGACTTCACATGCAGAGCTGCATGCCTGCAACAGACCTGCCTGCCAGCTGCGCATTGTGTACAGCTATTCCCAGAATGCTTCAATTTGACATTGCATCTCAACTGTTCACACTTAATACAATGAGCTTTGAAACAAACTGTGAGGGTGTTGAAGAAAAAGCCCTCCATGTCTCACAGAAGTCTCATAGACACTGTTTGAGGCTAAGGCTCAGTTGTAAAACTGGTGACGGAGTTGATTTGAAATTGTTTTATTAGAATAAAGCAGTACCTGTGATTCTTGAAAAACAAAGGAAAGAATGTGTATCCCTTTGCTTGGTAGACCCATGTGAGTGGCTTTCTGAGGGAATTAACCCTTTCTTGCCTCAGTGTTCCCTTGCAGCAGTAGCAGTGGAAGAGTCTGATGGCCAATGTGCTGGCTGATACTTGGAGAGAAGGTACCTGCAGTTCTTGGAGAAGGGGAAAGGGAGAGGCAGGCAAAGATAACAGAGTGTTTAGTCTTTGAAAAGCAAAATAAGGCTCTGTTGGACTTGAGAACTTTCCAGTCCCATATGGTATTCCTTTGCCTTAATGATGGACAAAGTCTGTGTTTTATTTTAGTATCTTGTTGTTATGATGTTTTAGGACTGGAATTCTTGCACTTTATTCCCTGGATATCTAATGTGTTAAATAATATCTTTGTTCCTCTCTAACAAGAACAAGTACATGGAGAAACAGAAAGAAATCTTTCTGCATTACACAAGTTTTTCTCGGGTTTAGTGTTAATCAGGAAACACACATATGCTTAAGGATTTTTGGGGAAAAAAATCATAAGGAAGTTTGTTTTCTGAGAATCACTTTGAAAAATCAGCTTTTTACTGCTCAGTGAACTTGCCAGCAAGCTAAAAGATTCGGCTTATGGATGTGATGGAGGCAGTCAGAGCTCAGAGCTGGTTGCTGGCTGTGTGATGCTCTGCAAGAGATGTGGGCCTGTGTGTGACCTTGTGCCTTGGCAGAGAGAGGAGGCGTCACCAGGAGGACGGTGCTAGCAGGAGGAGGTGTGGAGTGTGCAAGGGGTCCCTCTGCTTTTGCTGCAGATGGGTCTGGCAGCTGCATGTGGCAGGAGAGCTCAGGCTGATTTTATCAAGTGTCCTGACTTCAGAATCGCTGGTGGAAAATTTATTACTACAAAGTTGGTGGTTCTTCTACAGGAAATACCAACATTTTTCCCACCCTCAAGCCCTTCCTTAGCATACCTAATGGAGGACTTAGGCTACATTCTCTTCGTTTTTTTACTGGGCTAGTTTTACCTTTGCCTAAATGTGTTAAATATTTTCAGTTTGTGACATGCGGAAAGACACTTCTACTCATTTAAGATTAAAATACCTTTTTAAAGAGGTTTCATATGTAAAATGCTTATAGATTTGAGCTGTTGGAAGATTCCATGTTGGACAAGATTCACACAGTAAAACTGGTGGTAAACATGAAAAAAAGGTTGGCCTCTGTTTCTGAGAGGTACAAACCAGTCTTTGTTCCCTTTGAAAAAAGACAGGATAACTTGGGTTGGAAGGGACCACTGGAGGTCATGTAGACCAACACCCTGCTCAGATCAGGGCCAGTGGGATCAAGTTGCTCAGAACATATAAAGTATTTAGCAGTCTACTCTATACAGCTCAAAACTAAAGTATATGGTGGTGAATTTCTTGGGATTTCTGAAAGGGCAAAAATGGAATTGTAATATGTCTCCTTTGTCTTCACCTTTCAGCAGAAAAAAGAGAGTCTGAAGAAAGAAGTTCTTTACTATTCATTTCCTTTTATTTTTAGATGAAAATAAAAATTTCATCAGGCTAAACCTTACTTTCCATACTCAATTATTCCCCAGAAAGTTGAAATAAGTATAGATGTAGGCTTTTCAAGAATATGCCCCTAGAAGTTTATTTCTGAAGTGAAGGGAAACTGCAAGGTGACTTTGCTTTTGAAAATTGAGCCTTAATAAAGGGCTTCATTTAGGCATCCACCCTTGAAAATGGATGGTGAACTATGTAAGGGTTGAGAGGGAAGGGGGAAAAAACGAGATGCAAGAGAATGACAGTAGATGAAAGTACAAATTAATTAAAGTCCTTGGTTAATGCTCCTAGTTTAAATTAGCCCTGGTTGATTTGGTCACCCAACCATTGGCAGCTCAAAGTCAAATTCTTGCCATAAAGTGTTCTTACCACAGGTTGGGCTTAAGTAAGTTTGCTATGGATCTACTGTTATCTTCTAGAAAGATGTCCCCTCCAAGGCAGAGTTAGAATGCCCTGTAAATAGCTTTCTAGTGCTTTGCATGTCTCCAAGACATCTTAACTTGAGAGGGCACCTGCAGTAGAGAAAAGCAGAGAACGGTGCTTATCGATAATGGCAGCTGTAATGAGTTTCCCCTCTTACGAGGCTGTGTTGAATCTCCAGGAGCTAGACAGTGTAAACATCCAGCACTGGGTCTTGAATGTGCAATGTTGCATCATTCCTGTGCTGGGGGAGCTGAAAGCCTCTTCTGTTCTTCCAGGTGAGAAGAGCAAAGGGGATAGCCCAGGACTCGGTTCTGGGACTCACCTGGTACCTGCTGGAGCACAACTGAACAAGACTGAACACTGAAGTCGCCTCACCTCCTCCTGAAGCCCCAACAGAAGTGGGTTCCTCTCTCCCAAGCTGTGTGTGCACGTAGAACTCTCATGTGATTTTTTTGTTTTCAGGTAAGCTCACTTTTTCCTTTTTTTAATACATTAGAGTTTTCTAAATGGGAAATTATATTCTGTTTTTCTAGACAAATTTGTTGCTAGTCATCAAGACTTTCAGACATTGCTGAAGCATATAATAAATGTTTATTACTACTAATGGAGATAAAACTTCTAGGAGCCAGTCTTGCAAGAGGCATTAAAAATTAGCATAGAAGAAAAAAAAGAAAGAACAGCTTGGCAGAGGTTCTGTATTCATAAACCTATTTATAGATGGTGTGCTGGGTAGGAAAGCAGGTTTGTACCTCTGCCAGCAAGATGCTCCAGCCTACTGCTGTGCTGGTGCTTGCCCTAATTTTGCACTTACATTCTGAGTTTCCCAGGAGGATGCAGAGCAGATGTGTGATTGACCTGAATCTCAGAGGTGCGCGGGTTTGACTGCGTCTCTGAGGATGATCGGAGAGGTTCGATCAACTTCTTTTCCAGGACCTGTTCACTTTGATTAGCACATGTTGGCTTGTCAGGTTTCTCAGAAACCAGCTTGTAAAACTGTCTTCCAACTAAGAATTTTCTTTATCCTCAAGTGGCCAAAGAGACCTGCAGTGAAGATTGACAGAGAGGTTGCACAAACATAGCTCTCGGTCTGTTCTTAAGCTGCAAAGTGGTTTCAAACCATTTTGGCAGCTCGCTTGGTACTGGCAACGCTCCTGGAAGCGCTGCTGTTGGGAGTGCTGGTTCCAGCCTGGCGTACGCCTGGAGGGGAAAGCGAGGGATTTTGCTGATTTTGCCTGTGCCACCTTCACCTCAGCTACCAGTAATAATTGTCTGTAGATCGTACTTTTCGGAAGATAGCACTTAGTCTTTCCAGCAAGAGAAACACGTGTCTCCTGTCCAACACCAAGGAGAAATGAAACAATGGGAGAGGAAAATAAAACTTACTAAGAGCCAAGTTAAGAAAACAAGTGTATTCCAGTGTTTAGCTAGTAGCTGGCTGCATGCCAGTTTGGGAGGGTTTTTGTTTAGCGGTTTGTTTTGTTGTTTGGGGGAGTTTTCTTATGCTTCTGTGCTTAAAGTTTTACTTCCCCTTAAAAACAAAGGGGAAAGGGAGAGATCACAATACAATTTTACAGGCATGTGCGCTGTGGAATGAATAAAGTGAAGACAGCTGTTCTAAACCAGAAAAGTACATTCCAACTTTGCACATTCATTCATGTACCTAAAATAATGATTTTTTGAAATGTGGGGAAAAGCATGAAAATAGCCACTATTTAAGCTTATTTAGAAGTACACCAGGGAAGATGAGTGTCACTAAGGAACAAAGGTCAGTCTGGTGGGGGATGCAGACATAAGGGTGGACTCACTGAAAGCAAGTAATAGCACAGTAATTTTGCTGTGGAATTTTAAACCAATTACGTGAATAACAGAGGATATGTTCTGAAAGTAGCTAGAAGTGCTTTTTTGTGGGTATAGCTAACATGGTTTCAGAAAGCCTCTGCCCAGATGGGGTTAGTGCTCCCACAGCTGAGATGGCACGAGTGCTTGCGTGTTTGGCTGTACATCCTCACCTCGATGGTAGATCTGCTAAAAAATGCAGAAAGGTGTGTCTGACAATACTCAGTGCCTCGGCTTGCTTCTACGTCTGACTGGAAAGTCTGATGTTCAAAAGGTGCTTGGTCTTAGATTTTTCAATGATTAAACATTTTGATGAATTGCATTAAACTACATCAAACTTTTTCTGAAATTGCTGCAGGTTTCACATAACTGGACTGATTAAAGATAGTATTTCAAGAAGCCTTCACTGATCTAGTTGTTTCTTGTGCTCTGTTCGTTTGAAAGGAAGATTAGCATCCTTGTGCTTTTTAATAAAACGAGTCAAGTACTAAAAATCCACTGTCAGCAGTTTGGCTCAGACACCAGAGTATGTGGCTCATTGCTTCACAGAACGTGGAGGATATTAAATGTGGATATTAATTCTTTTCGTTCCTCCTTCATAAGGAAAAGATAAAATGCTCATACGAGAAGGGGAAAATAGTTTATGGGTTTCTTCAGCATTGCCTTTCATAGCATGCAGTTATGAACTTTGAGGCATAGTGGATATGAAGTGTTTCCTGGTGTTAGCTGTGTGTAAATAACTATAAATCAGCTTGGTTGGTTGGTTTGGGTTGGGTTTTGTTTTTTCTTTTAACAACTGTTGAAGTACCTACATGGTAGAGCTTGAAAAGAGGAACAAAAACTAAGCGATCTCTTCTAAACTTTCTTTTATTCCTAGCAGCTTTCATCAAACTTCATTAATCTTCAAAGTTTTCCCTTTAAATGGGTGGCCAGCATTTCTGCAAATTCATTTCATGTGAAGATTTTGTCTCTAAAGTTGTTCAAGTAAGCATAGCTGCAAATCTGATTCACTTGTGTGGCAATGAACTTCACATGTAAATCGAGCTTCTAATAAGTCCGCATTGTGCTGGAAGGTGCTAATGGCTGCCATCAATCAGAGGGCTGGTAAAAGTTGTTCTCCCCCTCTCCCCCAGACTAAATGAGACAGCGATTAAATGCCCTTTTGTTGAGTGATAGCTGAGACAATGGAAATCAATGTCCAAAGCACTAACCAGAATGGCAAGTCTTAAGTATAAGCTAAGCCATGTGTCCCAAGGGATTGGCATGTTGATTTGCTTACAGCTGAGAGGGTATATGAAAGGAATCACTGGGAGTGTAGACAGCAGGAGAAGCAGTAATGCTCCTTGGAGCCAAGCCAGATAGGAATATTTGCTGGGAAGACTTCTCGGTGGGGCCGTGCTGCCATCAACTTCCCTCCATGCAGCCCAGGCTCAGCCAGCAGTACAAATTTAATCTGGAACAGGCCCTGGCATAAGATCATGATCACTGAGTTTGTTTGTGGCATGTTTTCATGTTGGCTGCTCGAGAACAGGCAATATCTGATCTGGTGTGAAGCCTACTGATACAAACTTAGCCTTTCAGCTTTTCTGAAAATGCTTCAGGGTGAGTTTATACTCGATCGGTGCTGTTATTGCAGTGGTTTAGATCCCTGGAACAGGATTTGCTGTGCTGTCGAACCGCATCCTAAGAACACCACCCCCTCACCCCCCTCCAAATGCCATCACTTTGGGAGTGTTTACAGGTACTGTTTACCGCACTGTAAAAAAGCCCTGTGGGCTCATCCATTTCTTGTAGATTAAAACAGTCCCTTGAGACCCTTAGTTCTGGTCACTCAGTACAATTTTGTCCAAAGGACATGCAGTCACTTTGGTGGCTGAACGTGTTTTGCCTGTCTTCTCTCCAGACCTTCTCCAAAGCTCATTATGTCAATGGGACACTTCCTTTTGACTCCAGCTCACAATTCTGCCTTCGCTTTCTTGCCTTGCTGAAAGGGCGTTAAGTTACTGGTGTGCACAGGGCTGCATTGTCTCTAATCTGTGTGGGTTTTTGTTTTTGTTGGGGGTGTTTTTTCTGCTTTTGTGCAAAACTGTAAATGCATTGAGAATAACAAGCTACTGGATTTACTAATGGCAAGGCACGCTGCTGTCCTGCAGCTCATGTGCTGTTGGCAGAGACTGTGGCTATATGATGCTTTGCAGCAGCTCAGCTAAACCAAGAAAGAGTCTTCTGCAAGTTTAAGGCTCCAAAGAAATGTTACAGTAAGAAATTATTTGGGTTTTGTGCCTGAAGAGTATTGCACACAGATAACCAGAGTTATCTGAAGTAATAGTAGAATTTAACTAAAAGAAAATAGATCTCTTTAGAGAGTTTTGTATTGAATTTGTTCTGTGGAGTGCTGTGCCTGTCACAGCTCTTTTGAGGGCTTGAACAAAGAAAACCAGAACTACTTGTATTAAGAGGTCCATATAAATCAGCAGACGTTAAAAATGGACTCAAACAAAGCCTGCTAGTTGGTTGCTGTTCCTTGTCCTTATCATCCGGTGATAAGACACACTGTCTTTTCCTTGTGTCCCCATCAAGGAGACAGTGTCTTTTCAAACTCGTGTTCTACTGCACTCACATTCAATCTTTGGGTTTATAGGATTGACAATTACTGTGAATGACACACTTTGCAATCTCGTTTTCTTCATATCGACTTGGGTGTTCACCTCTGATGTTAACTCTGGTTTGAGCCTTGACTTGCACCTCATTTCTGCACCGGATTCTCTATTAAAGTAAAGCAGAGACTCAAGGAACTGAGAGACAGATTCTGTATGGGGACAGCAACACATCGCCATGTTACCAGCATAAGTATAAAACTTTGACCCTTTCAATGAAGACCTTGGATTGTTAATGTGATCTTCACTATTATCAACTTTGTGAAACCTTTTAAAAATTTAAATAAATTTTAAAAATTATTAAATCATTCTTATCAATAAATATATAGTAATAAATTCTACAATGTGGCCACAATGATCATACGCATAGAGAGTGCAAAAGCTATTTGTGCTGTTTTGTATTTTATTATTCTGTGTTTTCTTCATTCTGTTTCTTATTTTCAGTATCACAAATTAGTTTTTTTTAAAGCATCTACTTCTATATTGCAAGCCTTCACCAGTCCAATAAAGCAGAGCCATTGACTGCTGTTTGATGTGTCCACAGCCTCCTGCAAATGCCTTGGAATACAATGGGATAGCATGCAGACATCAGAGCTGTCATGACAGGTATTAAGAACGTGTCAAATCCCAGTGATGACTGATAACATATCTGTCATTTGTGATGGGATTATTAGGAAGAGGAAAGCCACTAGGAGAAAGATACTCTGGGAAAAAAAAGGGGGGAGGTGAAGACAAGAAGAGAGAGGATTTACTGTTCTTTGGAGCTGCCTGGTTTAATTAAGCCTTGTCTAGTCCATAAACATATCTATTAACTTCCTGAATGATTTGGCAGCTTACACACTTCAATGCTGCAGCAGTATTTCTGTGGAATTTAGGCTTCTGTTTGGTAGATAGTTGCTCTACAGGTATTGTGGCAATGATGAAGGTTCTTGACCAGTACATGAAAACAGCTAGTGCAATAGTACTATGTTTTTTAAATTTTGTTTTCTAATTGAGAGTTTAACAGAATATTGTGGAAGAAAGAATTTAGTGCACACATAAAATGCTTACTGCATTGAAACTCTTTATAGAACTGAGGAAGGAGAACAGTCTGTCAGTTCCATTTGATTTGCATCTTTGGTTAGCAAAAGGACATGAAAAATTCTTTTTTATTTTTAATTCTGGATGTGTATCTTTGTATGAGTGTGGTAAGAAGGCTGAGCTTCATCTCACTTGTAAAATCAGGTGTTGCTGAGTGGGCCCAGTGTGCCTAATACACAAATTGATGCCTTTCAGGTGTTTTAGGCTAACCCATAAACACATCAAAGGTTTAAAAGTAGTTAAATATTAAGACAAAAGCATCATCTTATTCTGCTGATGTTTGGTACCTAGGCAATGCCAAGACAGAGGAGGTGACCTGCATCCTCCTTGCTGTCAGCGTCTTTGGTGCAGAAGTGTCCTGAGGAGTGGTAGAACCAGCATATCTAAAACGGCCCCCTGCATACATAGCTCAGTGTGTGGGGGGCATATAAGATGGCAGGAGAGGAGGACGCTTGAAGTTCAGTGGGCTGTGACAACTATTCCTAGCTGTCATATGTTCTCTTAAATCCT
>NW_010209901.1:83614-85331 GCF_000695765.1 Mesitornis unicolor | reverse complement strand
AGCAGGATAGCCTTTGAACAGAGACTCATAACAGTGTCCAGATTGTCTCTCTGTCCTTTCTGCCAATTTATCTGTTGGCTTTGTATGAAAAAGGACTGGTCTTTATCTCTGCCCCTTCCACAGGCACAGCCAAGGTGCATCTCAGTTCTCTGGGGACCCCAAGTCCATCAGGGAAGCAGAGGTGGCAGAGTTCAGCACCAGTGAGCACTTGAGTACCACTGGACTATTCTCATGTTGGATGTGTTCAACTAGGGTGGCTGCCAGCTTGGATGGTGCAGCTGGTGGCCATCCATGCTGGTTCATGGCTTAGAGAGGAGCAGCTGCTCTGAAGGTCAGCAGCACGCCAAAGGACAGTCTTGGGTTTGGAAAGCAGAGATGGAGAGCAGAGACAGGGAAGATCTGTGTGAAGACCAAGTGGTAGCTGTTGTGGCATGGAGTGAGCAATGTTTAGCTGATGTTTAAATGATCGGTGGTATGTGAGAACCACACAGTGGCCTAGCCAAAAGGCATGGGACAGGGAGCAGTGGCGGGGCAGTGGGGTGGACAGCTGGTCTCTTGCCCCTGCAGAAGGATGCAATGGCTGTGCAGGCACTGTGGGTGTGAGCACCTGGTGCGAGCTGTGGGGTGAGCTACGGCAGGTATGGCGATGGTACCCACCATGTGCGTGCTCACAGGATGCCTCATGTGTACCCCAGGGGAGGAGCAAGTACTGGGGCCGTTGTGGCATGCCCGTGGGCTCACGCTCTTGCTTACCTCATGGAAACTCACTCCCCTGCCCAGACCCTCAGGAAAGACCTCTTTTTTTTCCCCTCTCCAAAGCCACATTTACCCCACCCACAGATGCTGTCTGAGCAAAGACTGAAGAGCAACCTGAAGCAAGGACGCCAAGTTTTAAATGTGATGTATTGCAGCTTAATTCATTTCCCAAGCTAACTCTCCTGAGGGCCTCATGGCAACCATCCCAAAACAACCAGTGATTTGGGTACCTCAACCCGAATCTGGTTTAGCTTAAGAGCTGTTAAAGGAGCCTGATTATTTTTATTATTATTTTTTTTTATTCTCCAGAAGCTGAACTCAGCATTTCTTCAGAGTAACTTGAACTGTGCACCCAGAAATCATTAAACATACTGTAAAATCTTGGCTGCAACTTCTCCCTTTATACGTAGCAGATTACCATATGCGTTTGTTAACATTGTGTTTTGCTGGCTGGCACTACCTCGGTTCGTACCAATTAAATGTGGTTTCGTAAAGAGGAAGGGCTGTGGAGAATGGCACTGCAGCAGAGCCTTCTTCCACCGGTCACAAGTTTGCTTTTGGCCTCGGGTAGAGGCAACACAGATGTTCATGTATATTGATGATGGGCAGCCCATGGTGTGTGACTTTGCTCTTCGGTGGCTACCCCTCTGGGAGGAGACACCAGTGCAAACAGAGACTGCTGGCAGCATTCACAGCCTACGTAATTTTGTTTCCAGTGCTCTCATTGTCTTTCATCAACTCCCATATTTAATAGATTTATGTGGTGAATGAGTTTTCTGACCGAGAAAGGACTGCAGTATAATGCAGATGAGCTTGGAGTACTTCTCTGAGGGAAGTTATTCCTTCCCTTTACTCTGTCCCTTCCCTAATTCACTAGATTTTGTCAGTTTAAAAGAAGAAATAGGTACACTTATCTGGGACGTATTGCAGAAATTTGCTTGAGATGCAGCGATTTCTCCCC
>NW_010209901.1:73995-83583 GCF_000695765.1 Mesitornis unicolor | reverse complement strand
GTGCGGGTTTTCTCCCCCCCCCCCCCTTCATTTTGCTATACATGAGGTGTCCTGAGATAACACAGAAAATCATGAGGATGAGGGAGTCACCTCTAAAGTTCATTGAACTTATAGTAAAATTCCTTTTAGAGTCCAAGATCAACACTGCTCTGCTTGGTCGCAGTTCTGTTTGACATGAGCTCATGCATAGCTGTAGTCCAGTTCTTGGTTTATTTTTTTTTATATAGTGGTAGCATTAGAAGCATCCTTTGAAAACCAAACCAAAGCACCACTACCATCCAATTTCAATAGACAAGTATATCTTTAACCTGAAAAAAACCTCAGCAATGAAAACCTTTGGTAATTCTAACTCTGGAGTTCATTGCATATTTGATTGAAAACTGATTTCTATGTTTGTTTGGACAAAGTAAAACATTTCCAAAAATTAAAGAAATCAGCAGTGATGGTGGTTGCTGTTTAGGAGAGGGGAGTTGGAAGGGGGAATATTGCAGAACAGCTTTTTGCTGATAACAAACAAAGCCCACTCGGAGATTTCTGTTTTGAAAATATGTAACTGTTGACATGAGGAAGTTTGTTAGAATATTTTTAGTGCTGATAAAGGAAAGCAACATTCATTTTGATAATCTTGTACAAAAACACATGTTAAGCTCCAGCTGCTCTGCCCTGGATGGTTGTGTTACACTATGTGTAGGAAAGGTTTTTCTCAGCTAACAGTTTCCTCTGTTGTTTCCACCTCTAAGCCTTTTATACTGTCTGTATTTAGAGGAAAGGGAATGAGAGAGACAAGGAGAGGTTTGGTCATAAGGAGGAGAGTGGGCTACACCAGTGTCTCTGATAAGACTTTTCAAAGCTCAAAGGTCGGAGCTAAGCCTAGGTAAAGCTAAAAAATTTGTGCTTATTTTAATTGTGGTGTAAAGCATCAGTATTATCATATGAAAAGCACCAGTGATGCCTTGGCTTGCTTGATAAAATAAGAATCTGTTAATGGTAATGACCATTAACTCACTGACAGGATGATAAAGAGATTACAGGGTTCAGCTTCCCACTTACAAAGAATTGGCTGGTGCACATGCAATTCCACCAGTCCCTTCTCAGTGTATGTTGTGGAACAGTCATGGAAAACATTTTTAATATTTTTAATGTGCTACCTGACAGCGTGATCTCCACAGTATACAATTTTCTGTTCCTCTGACCTCTTACACACCAATTGTATTGGGGAAAACATTAATTAAACGGGAACAATGTATTTATTGTGACTTGAAGTTGCTTTTATCATGGTTCCTATTGTTCAGGCTCCTGAACAGGAATGAAAAGCCTGCTTAAAGATGCTCTCCAAGAGCTCTGTTTAAGGATGACTCTTTGTTTGTAACTACCAAAAAGTAGCAGCCAACTATAAAAGGAAGAATTCTCTTCTGTGCCATTCCAGTCCCTTGAGTCTGGATGCAGAACAGTTTATATTAATTCACTTCCAGATTTAGCTTAGTTTAATTTTAGTCTGGGTCATGGGACAGCAATGTGTTTTCTTCTTCTTTAAATGGACTGTGCATCCCATGGTAACACCTTGAAAAGACAGTAATTTTTGGACTGATGCAAAGACAGGTGGGACCTTATGGAAATTTTGTGGGAGTCTTGTTTACACACTAACCTGTAAAGATTACTAACTTTATTTTTTTAATGATGTGGTGTATTGACAAAGAATACCTGAGTGCCCTACAGACCAGCATCTGTAGAAGTTGCAGTGCTGGTATTGGCCATCATCTAGAGATCATGAGGCAGATGGAACACTTGAGGAACCGAGGATCAGATTTTGAGTTCAGAGTCCAGAAAAGTCCCATCCCTCCGAAAAGGGTCAGAGCCCCACTGCTTCTTTCTTCCCTAAAAATGTAATTTGGCTTGACAAAACCAATTTTGTGTCCTTCTAAGCTCTGCCTCTTTATGGTATATTACATGGTATGACATACACCATCTTCGAATGAAAGGCAAATCAACTCTATTCAGTCCTTAATACACAAAACAGTTCTCATTCACGGCCAAGTGTAAGCCAATGAAGTTTCCAGAAAGTTGCACTTACTGAAGCCCTACCCAGCAGAAATGTCACTGCTTTGAAGAGCCCTATTAAATTCTTGTCCATCCTATTCCTACCTTCTTAATGTTACTGCCTTTCTGTTACAAAGTTTTGTTCTCCAGTGTGTCAGACTGATCAATTACGTATCAGACAGAAAGGCAGTTTGCTTTTCTTAACTCTCCTGCCCAGCTGTTACCAGTTCCTCTGTCACTTTTCTGAATAGTCCTCTGCCAGTTTTTAGCATTTCCATGGCATTCATGTTACTCTTAGTGATGTGTGAAATTTCCTCTTTCACTTTTCCTTACCAGCCTTCACATGCATTCACATGAAATAGAAATGTTGCTGTAAGGTGTAGGATTGAGGGGATTGCAATGAGAGAAAGTCTGAGAAGGTCACCTCAAGCCTGTTACTTCATAAAGAACTTAAATCACAGGATACACATGGCGTGCAGAAGTCAGTCTGAGGAGCTGGATGCTGCCTGCTGCTTCGAAAATTTGGGGGACTGATTCAAATCCCACTAGTGCCAGGGAAGAATGTGTACCCTGAAACACAGGGCAAGTAACTGAGCTGTGAGGTTAAGTGTAAGTGTTGGGAAGGCTCTGCGGCTGGACTGCTCTGGCTCCCCCACTGCCAGTCCTCAGATGGCCTATAACCAAGACTGCTTGGAGCCAGATGTTCACCTGTGTTGCAGTTCTGTATCCTGACAGCAGCCAAGGATCTTAATCCTCGTCCTTTTCTGCCAGAATATCTATGAAAAATTGTGGTTTTTTTTTTAAAAAAGGTCTGATGCCACCTGATTCTTTTGTTGATGTCTGCCCATTGTGGTCTTACTTCTTTCTGATGACAGGCATGCTGAAATTTTAGCTTAGGCTTTGCAATATACAGAGTTTGGGAGAAAACTAATTTAATTCTTTCTGTGTATGGAATACAGAATGCAGAAATAGAGGCTTATAAATTGCTTAAAAAGCATTGTATGCTTTAAAACTTATTTGTTACCCTGCAGTTATCCATAAGGTCCGCTCTAGAGTCAGCCATCTCTATAGTTACTTCTATTACTACATGTTTCGTATCTGGCACACAAAAAAATTATGTTTATTCTTTTCTTCCTGATGTGAAAGCCATTCTCAGTCAATAAGCTGTCAAGCTGCCCTTTTGTCACCATCGCTGCCTAGTTGCGTTCTTTCGCATCGAGTCTCCTAAATCTTGCCAGTCTGATGTGTTAAATTCTTTGACAAGAATGTTCCAGCTTTGGAGCACTGAAAGCCTTGCTTGTTTTTCTTCATGAATGGAATGAAATGTTCATTGGTGAAAATACAAATGCAGCAGAAACTGAAAAATTTAGACTTCTTTCATAATCAATAGAGGAAAAATGGATGCTTCTGGATTGTTATCCACTGCAGCCCTTGAGCTCTCCACCTTGGAGAAGATAAATTGCATTCTCCAAGTGCCTGGTTTTCTCAGCTGATACAGAGAGGTTAGTTCACTCACTGCAAGAGCTATTTCCACACTGTTGCTACGGAATTTTATGAAAGATGAGCTCTGGCTTTTCAGTTTCAGCAATGAATAGCATAAGCAAGAACCTGTATCTCTTCTGTGTTCTGTTTAAAAGGGTCCAAAAACTGTTTTGCTTGTGCCTCCAGTTCACATGGCAAAGTTGATCTGTGAGGTCTTCTCTCCTCTCCAAACTTGGGGTTTTTATCTGGAGGCAAGCTTGACTCCAAAAAGACCGCTTTGAAGTTTGAATATTCAGACTGAAGCTGGTGAAGTACTTCAAAAATAGGCTGTTCACATCCCTTTCCTTAAAAGTATTGCATGCTAGGGCTAGGAAAGCTTTACCAAGTACATCCAGCGAGCAGATTCTTTTTCTCTAACGTTAGCTTTTCCCTACTATGCTTGGGGAACTCGGTGCAAATTCAGTTTTTGAGACTATGTTATATTTCACATTGTTATACTCGTGACAAAACAGAAAATGGGATGCGCCATTTAAGTCAAAATGATTTTGACTTCTGCCTTCATGAATTTGTATTTAGGGCTGTGTGGGTGGCCTTCTGAAAAGTTGTTTGTCCTAGAGGTGGTCTCCAGCTTTGCACAAAAGGCAAGGATGGAAAATGTATAGGACAGTAACAATTTCTCTATCTGTAATATGTTACAAAGGGTTTTTCCCTCCATATCAGTGCAGTTGTCCACCTATGTTTAGTCTCATACAGCATTGCATGGGGTTTTTTTTTATATGAAAGTACATGATATTCTGCAGGGAGTGGTATGTTCATTAGGTGAAAGCCCCGTGCCTGCTCCAGGAGCTGCTGGGGGACATCAGTGTGGGCAGGCAGAGCTGGGCTGAGCCACCCTCGGTCCCTTCTGTGCCAGGTCTGCTGTCACCCAGAGTGATGCGAGCTGACCTGGGGAACTCTTACCAGCCACACTGCTCAAGGAGAATTACAGTAAAAAGGGGTACTTTGTTTGATAGAGCAAAGAAATGACCTTGTGGAAAAATGGCAGGGAAGGCTTTTGTGTGCGCTTCGCACCCTGACTGTGCTGGGTCAGGGCGGTGAGTGTTGGGGGCAGTGCTAATATGGTACCACTCCAGCTACCCCGGGTAGAAAGAGCTTGTCCATAGCCCCAGAGAGGTTTAAATTTCAATCTTCTAACTAGATTGCTGCTTTTGGTTTAATTCCTGCTATCATTGTATGCAATTTTCTTCTAGCCATTAAATGTCCAGTCCATGTCTGTTGTGCTGATTTACGGGCCTTGATGATAATGACAGTCATGTGGGCACTTTATTTTCTTTTCAAAATGTATTTTCTTCTATTATTTTGCAGATTATTTTGCAAGGTGAATTGATGTGCTTGGGTCTATATTGTTTTTTATATAATTTTATTAATTTTCTTTCTTGACTAAATATTCTCAGCCTTTTCAATTTTGTTTCATATGGAAGCTTTCAAGAGCTGCATTGCATGTGTTTGATTTTAATTAATTATAGATCAACTATATATGTAGATCTCTACCTACATAAAGCTAATATCTTTATTCATTTAGCACTGAAGTGCACTTTTCCAAATTGATAGGCCTATAATGTGTTATTTTAAAGGCTCTGACTCATGATTGCAGGCAGATTTATTTGATACAGGGGATGGAGTAGCAGAAGTAGTAAGTTTTGATCTGCTTTTCACTTGTGAAAGGAAACTGTTTCCTGGACCATCTGCATCCCTTTCCTTCTCTCAGGCTCTCACAGAGTACTGGTTAAGGTGAGAAGGTTTGGCACCTCTGCCCAAATGCATCCTCCACTGCAGCATCCCTGAAGGCAGGACTTCGTGGGGTGGCAGCCCCCTGGGCTCTGCTCTGGGGGGCCCAGCAGATCTGAGGGGATGAGCACCCATACAGATTTCCCCTGGAGAGTCTCGCTTAGCAGCTGGCTGGAGCAAGAGGAAAAGACTGCCACTAATTCACTGGCAAAATTACATTTTTGCACTTTAGCAGAGCAAAAGGGGAGCTGCATGCCCATATTTCAGACTTGCTTAAGGCCTTTTTATCAGATGGTGCAGCTTTTCCTACACTAGTGCTCCCAGTCAGGCTCCCAGCCTGTTTCTCTGGAGGCACATGGCAGCGTTTCTGAACTCACCCAACGCTTTCCTTCTCTCAAAGTGCCAGTGTCCTTTCATCTTCCCCCCCCAGGCTTGGCAAACAGCCCTGTCATCAGGATCAGAGTGAGAAGCCCTTCCAAGCTATAAACCTGGCTCATTTGTTGGAGGGAAGGCTTCTGAGCGCCATCCATTGTTTCACCTTTCCTGCTTAGTTACCCAACGAGCCTTGCATGTCTTGCATGCGTTTTTTAACTGTGTATTTGGGTGGGCAACGAAACAAAACAGAACAAGAAGATGTAATGGTTGGAGGTTTTTTTATTTGTTTAAAAAAAAAGACACAAATGCTTCCTTAGTTCAGCCCACGCCTCTGTAGTTGTTTTCTTCCTTCTCAAAATCTTTCTACATTTATATGGTAGGAATATACCACTCGGCTTTATTTTAATGCCCTGCCCTGCCCTACCCTACCTCAAAGTCCAAATCTATTTGTCGCTCTACCAAGTTACCTTTCGCCCATAGTTTCCAAACACCGCCCAGGCATTTAAAAACAGAAATGATCCCAGTACAGAAACAACAAAGTCTCTTGCTTAATTCATTTGCATGTATGTGCATTATCCATGAGAAGGTATCTCCAGCTGCAACACGTTGTAGTTACTTGTCTAGGTGGTTCTATTTTAATCTCCTTTTGCAAGAGGGAAGTCCTATGACTATGGCCAACCAAAAAATTTTTCCCTTCTTTATGCATGGACTTCTTCCAGTTTAAACAACGCACACATGATGTCTGACTCCCTTTGAAGCTGATGGAAAAGATTTTTGCTCTGTAAATACTCAGTATATGGCCTAAACACACACTGCTCTGGCTTCCAGAATAGTTTGCAATGCTTAGGATTCCTGCAGGGTTTTGGAACTTGGCTACATTTTTGTTGTAAAGAAGTGGCTAGGACCAGTATTTCAAATACATTTTCACTGGACCCTGACGTCTCTTGAGATCGTTTCTTCAGATGTTAACATCTGGATTCCAACATGATGAGTGCTTCTGAATTTTTTGTTTCCGTTGCTTTCCTCAGCATGAAGTTTACCATAATGGAGAAAAGCTATGCTTCAGTGAAACCTGTAATGGATGCTAAGAAAAGTCTATAAATGGTGTATTACTTCTAAGCTGTCAGCTGAATAGCTTCCCAAAACCTCTTCCCCTGTTACTTTTGCTATTAATAAGAAATTTTCATTGCTTTCTCCTCTGCCACTAATCCCATGGAAGAATTTGAGCTTGGTCTTGGAAGGTAAAAATATCTTGCAGGTGACTCCAGACTAGCAAATAAGAGGTCAAGTTTTAGGTAAAACAAACAAAAAACATGCTAAGCACTGAGATTTTACTCTGGCAAAATCCTGTTGACTTTACAGGCCATTGGTTTGAATAAAAATTAGTAAAAACATGACCTGGGACAGCGTAGAGATGGCTGCTGACTGATTCCGGTGTTGCTCGTTCTATGCGCGGCTGTATTTTCCCATATTCTTTGTTTGATCAGCCTAAGACAGTAGTTTGTAATTCAGGCAGCCAAGAGACAGTTTCTTTGAGGGCAGCAGTATTAAAAATACTGCTGCTTTTTTGGCAAACTGGAGACGTTCTTGTGTGTGTTTAAGAAAGATGGGCTGGATATTTTTGGACGCTCACTAATTCCGTTCAGCTGTCCTTATTGTTTTGTTTGCTTGCGTTTGGAAAATGGGAGCAAAGGAGAATATATAGAATTACATGAAAAGTAGTTCTTTATGGAGCTGCAGACCACTTTGTTCCTATCTTGTCTGTGTATCAAGAAATCGATCATTTACTGTGTCTTTTAATTTGTGATTCAAATATGTATCCTTGTAATGGGCGGACCAATTTGGTTTTATCAAAGTAATCATCTGAGAGTAATATTTTCCTGCATAGCCACTGGTATACCAACTCTTGTATCTGCAGTGTCTGTTTATCTTTGATGTGTTTACGAATTTACTTAACAAAAGGTACGAAAGCTTATGAAGAAAAAATAATGAAAAAGAATGGTAACAAGGGTTGTGGAAAACATTGCTTCACAAACTCCCTTGAGGGACGGTACCCCAAACCCTGAAGCAGCTGCACACTGCAGAAGTAAAACCACATTATCATGAGCTGATGGATGGGTTTCCATGCACAGAAAAAGAAAATGGGGATGGCTGTGGGACACACTGGGGCTACTTTTCATCTTTACCCAGAGGCAGCTGCTCGGTTTGCTTCATCCAGCAAGGAGCAGAGGCAGGAGCAGACAGGATGCCAACCTTGCACACAGTTATAAAAGGGTGAGATATGGTGCAGAAGGAGGAAAGGGAAAATGAAAATCAGGGAAGCAAACAAAGGGAAGAAGGATAAAAATCTACTTGAGTTAGTGTGAAGCTCCAGAAAATCTTTAGGCCTGCGAAGAGAAGAGGGTGCTGTTCTTTTTGGGCTTCTTTTTCTTTCTGATGGTGCTCAGCATTTCACATCGTGTGTCCTTCTTTGTTACAAGTGAGTGAGAGAGGTTTTCTCTGTTTTGAGAGGGCTCTTTCTTTTCCAGCATGAGAAGGTGATTATTCAGGAGAAGGTTCTTTAAACCTCAATATATCTTGGGTTCCCAACAGATAGTCCCAATATATTTAATGTTTTAAGCTTTGCTTTCAGATGGTGTGTTTCTGCTGCTCCTTTACCGCTAGCAAGGGATATTACCTTTTTTTATGTTGCATCTGTTAGCAGTCAATAGCTTACCAATAGCGTTTCCAAAATCATACCAAAACCATGGGTTTAGTGTTCTTGTGGGCACCTTGAGGTTCTTGATGGCGCAGGATTGTTTTAATTGACATAATGAAGTAAATGTACTGTACAAACAAGAGAGAGACTGTTTTCAGGTTGGTGTGCATTAGTTTGCCAGTAGTAAAACCTGAATTACGGTATATTATGCAGCCATCCCTAGAAGACGGAAGCTGATACGGTTGTGTAATACCTCCCTGCTCAGAACGGCATGCTCTGTTTTCCTTCCTCTTTAAACTTGGTGCTTCCCTCTGAGTACCCAAAGCAGCCAGAAAAGTTAGGGCACAGTCCAGGGACTTTTCTGTATGTGGTTTACATTCATTATGAAATAAGTTCAAAGGGATCTGGGCTAAATTTGATTATGGTTTTGCAGTGCATTCAGGATGTCTTAACTTCCCTCTCCATCTATGATGAACAAAACACTTTATTGAAAAATTGAAGCCTTTGCTGACTTTTGAAGCTATGAAGTAAGTGCCTTTCTATGTGATTAGTTTAGGCTGTGGCATCACAGTTGTGGATGATAAATACAACTGACATAACCTGCTGGTTATGCTTCTGGGCTGCTGATGCTGAATATGGTTTTATCTGTCAGGGGGAGTGCGTAGGCGAAGCTTTCTGTGGGTGACTGCAACTCTGAACACTTGCTCCATAGCTCCAAAATTGGAGCACAGATGAGAGGCAGGAGGATTTGAAGGCATCTGTGGGATCCTGCCTGCTTTTAAAATGTATTTTCAAGCTTGTTAATGCATATAAATCACCTAGCCTTTCAGGGACAGCTGGGTTTGTTTTAAACTTGCTAGGTACAATATAATATGGGTGTCAAGTCAGCGTCTGTCCAGAGTAAGGGAGTTGAGAGGGCTCTCGGGCCTGCAGTGGGACAGCCCCTGTGGGAGATATGAAACCTACTTCAACAACGAATTAATATGTTTTGGGTCAGCTGCATAGGTGTAAAAAAATAATATATGCAGAGAAGATGCAGCTAGCTGGTCAGAAAAGGGCAATCCCGACTGTCCACAACTTCTGTCTGGTGTTGGGGCACGTGGAGGGAGAGATGGGGAGAGAGGCCCAGCCATGACTGGGGCAGAGGATCAGCCTGCATGGGCACCTTCAGGTGCCAGGAACATCCTGCAGCTTGGATGGGGCCTTTC
>NW_010209901.1:32438-73964 GCF_000695765.1 Mesitornis unicolor | reverse complement strand
CTCTTCCTCGCAACCTCCTCCTGTGGGATCTCATTACCCTGGCTCCTTTCTGCAGCCTAGTCTTGCTCCCTCCACCCTCTTCTCTCTGTTTTATTTTCCTATCTGATCCTGGCCTAACTGCCGCCCACCCCTGGGCTTAAGGAGTTTGCTGCCCTCATGCTGCGTTTGCTCTCCTTGTGCCTCAGTCCTTTTCTGTTTGCAATTCAGTAACCACGTCTGTGGTGGATATAAATGCAGCCTTACGTTCCTAGTGTTGATAATTATTCATCCTGGCCCTTGCTAGCTTCAGAACTGCATCTATTAATAGTGGGAGGTTGGGTGTGTTGAATGTTTGGGGTTTTTTTGAAGCTGCTTATATTTAAACTAGATAAAAGGGCAACAAGTGGTTAACAACAGCTTCAGGTGACTGGTTCGCAAGGGCTTATATGGTATAGATACACAGGAATAATTTGAAAGGCATTTCAGGTAATATGAAGATGTATGTATCTGCTAACTGCCTGTGCAAATTAGGAATTAATGGAAAGGGAATGTTAGCTCATTAGCTGAGCAAGCTTATGTCAGAAAAAACCTGCCACTTTCTTTTAAGACTTACAGTGAATTTTTTTCCAGAATAACCTATTAATGAAATTATGTTTTAGAAGGCAAGCCTCAGAACGGAGGCAAATGTTCAGATAAATTATCAGCTCCTTTATGTTTTTAACTGCATGCTAGGGTTAAATCTTATGCTATGAAATGAGGTTCCTTCTGCCTTCCTGCCCCTCCACATTAGAGATTAAACATCACGCTTTAAAACACATTTTTGGATATGAAAAAAAATCTAATGTGTAGAAACATTATGAGCAGTCCTTAAATATGTGCAAGTGTTTATATATATTTTTATATCTTCTATGGAATTCCTAAAATTTATTCAGTAAGAATCCAGATGCTCATGGTCAAAAGGAGCTCTCAGAAATGCTCAAAACAGAAAGGACACCTTGTAATATATACTATTTAATATATATAGGAAAGATGGGCATCTTCTGGCATTTTGGTAATGAAGCTGTTGCACCGTGTGAGAGGGAGGAGAGCTGGGACTCCAGTAAGCATTCATAGGCCTGAGCCCTGAATAATAACACAGACCCTGCCACCCTCCTGGAAGGAGACCACCCTGAATTAGTGTTACTTTTTTTTTTTTCTGTTTTGGGGACCTTGGGGATCATTTACCACCTCTTCTGAAAACCACAAAGCTCCTCCAGTAGAGAGGGAGGAGGGTTTCGGAAGGAGGGAGAAATGCTTGACGTTCCTGTGATCCCGTTACTCCTGGAGCTCGGAATTTTCAAGACATTGATGGAAACCAGGAAAGCAGAATGGTTGTTTTAAGTGGATTTGGATTTACAACGGTAAATATCCAACTCAAACTCAGTGCATACCATGAAAGTTAGCGCTTTTTCATAATTATTTTTGCTTTGCTGGGAGAAGAGAATACTCTACAATACCATGCTGCAATTCAGTAGCCTGAACCTGCTTTCAGGTGTCCTAATTCTAAGTTATAGTTTGTCTTCCAGGGACCATTAGAAACGTACTGCAATGGCTGTAGTTAGAACAGATTATCTCTAACAGTACTTGAAAGAGAAATGCGTAATGGTAGACTTCAAAGCCAGCCTCATGTTCACAGGTGTATGATTAAGTTGGATTTTTTTTTTTTGTTATGAAATGCGAGCCAGGCTCTTCTCAGTGACAAACAATGATAGGACAAGGGGTAATGGACACAAACTGGAACACAGGAGGTTCCACTTAATTTTGAGAAGAAACTTCTTCTCAGTGAGGGTGACAGAGCACTGGACCAGGCTGCCCAGAGAGGTTGTGGAGTCTCCTTCTCTGGAGACATTCAAAACCCGCCTGGACGGCTTCCTGTGCAACCTCATCTAGGTGTTCCTGCTCCGGCAGGGGGATTGGACTAGATGATCTTTTGAGGTCCCTTCCAAACCCTAATGTTCTGTGATTCTGTGTGATTCTGCAAGTGGAAATAGTATTAAATATATATTAGAACTAACACACCATGGCTTGATCATCACAGGTCAAATATAAATTGAGCTGTAAACCACAGGCTGTGTAAGTGTTTTGGAATAAAATATTTATGCATATCAGCACTGCTGCTAATTTGGACTGGTCATTGGAAAATGATCTTCTCTTTATTGCATATTGTTAAAACGTAAGTGCTGCCATTTGACTTTATAAACACTAATAAAAAATGGTGGGTTTAATTATTTTTAAAGAAATACCCATCAGTCTCTTCTAGTATGTGTAGCCCTGTACACAGGTGCATTTTGGTTTAAATGAAGATTACTCTGAAATTAAACTTCTTACTCTTAATTAGGTAAATGGGAAAGAAAGCCATGAATTGCATTTTCATTAGACAACTTGCAAGACTGAGTAATCAAATGAGGTTGAGGGGTGTTGTGGTTTTTGTTTTGTTTTTTTTTTCTCTTGATTGGGCATTTGTAAAAGTAAAGATTTGGGAAAGCAAATGTAAAAAAAAACCAAAACCTTTTGTCCAAGGTTAGTAAACTAGTTTCATGATTGTAAACTATGCATTTGAACAGTGCCTGCATTTTGGATAGTTATTAAATTAAATGTATGATATCTTTATTAGAGTACCCCTTGAGGGTACCTTTTTGCTTTTTTGAAAATATTATGAATTTATGCAGCACCTCAATGCACTACTTATTCCATTTTAGGATCTTATTAATGCCTTTGGGAAACAAGGGGCTTTTTCCTTGAAACCCGCTAACTGTGGGCTCTCAGTATCAACCTGCTCTATTTTTCACAGCTGCCTCACAACTCAGTGCTACCAGGGGATTTCCGGATAGTTTTTGCCTATGCAAAATCTTAATTCCCCTCTCTGCTGGTCTACTAACAAGAGCACAGAATGGCTGGGAGAATATTTTCCTGACAACTCCTTTGCTGATCAGCAGGGGAGATACCGTGTTTCTTACAGGAGAGGAGATACAAAAGCTGATGAATCCTCTCTAAAGAGAATCTAATTTAACGTCTGAAAGTTGCTTGACCAGATATTATTGGCTTGATGGATGACAGTGCCTTCGGAGCATATACAGATAAGCTGCCTTCATTATTTATGGGCATTCATTAAAGTAAGCAGCAAAAACCTTATTGATCTTCCAGATTCACCTCTGTGGAATTAGAGGAGTCTATTGTAGTAGGTGAGAGTCCAGAAATAGATGGTTTTTTATGAGGATGTAATATCAAAATATGGTAACATTATATGTTATAATATTCTTGCCTAGATGAACAGCCTTTTTCAAAGTATGCTTTCTTCATCGAAGTATGAATTTTTAAATTTATGGATGATGAGGAAACATATTAGCTATCCAGGGGTATAAGTTAATCAAGAGTAAACATTTCACTTAAATAATTTTATGCCTACAATTCTCACTATATCACTTTGGGACATTAAATTAGATTAAACTATGCTGCAGAGTTGTGAATGGCTTTATCCAGGCTAGAGCTACCCGTGCCAATTTATGGCACTACCAAAAGCTTATGTTTGCTAACTCCAGGCACGTAATTTGTGGAGCAGTCCCTGCATGAGAGTTTAGAGGTGGAAAACAAGCAAAAGCGTTTTGACTGCCACCTTTCTGATGGTGTACAGTATGCCAGGGAAAAATGGGAAATCTTTTGTCTGCAAGAGAAATGAGCCTTGCTTACTCGGAGTGATGTCTAATAGCTTGATCTGTAGACGCCAGCTAGCTCTTTGAAAGGACCATTTCCAATAAAATATACGGTGGGAGGGGGGAGGCTGCCAGAAGGGCTGGAGCAAATCTTGGAGAATGCCAAGCCATGTATCTCCCATCCTGTTCCTTTCCTCTGAGTTTCTTAGCTGGATCCCTCATATTTTATGAAAGCTGGAAATAAACTAGTAAGTAAACAGTACTCTAAATAGATAATTTTGCTCCATTTGCATCTAAAGTAGATATAACATAGCAGGTGTGACTAGGAAGGAAAGGGGGTGGGAAGTGTAGACATTAATTTACTTAAGCGAGTTTGTCCTTTCTGACTTAAAGTATCTTTCTGTGTATTTTTTCATTCTGATGTGTAATGATTTTTTTTAGTTGATGCTGATATGCTCCTCATCACTGTACTGTTCAAGTACCTCTTGTTCTAGATCTTCTTTCACCCCTCTTCTGCCTATTTTCTCTCTCCTCATGCTCTTTTCCTTCAAGGCATGCATTCTGCCAGATAAGATACTGCTATAAACCAGCTGCGCAGTCCTTACTCCTTTCAGAGAAGCGATGTCGCAATGCTCCAGGCAGGGATGCTCTTTTATTTTTCTTTAGCAGGAAAAAACACAACTCTCATAAATGCAGGTTGATTCAAGAGCGAGGCCCCAGGTCAAAATGGCAGCACTAACCCTGCTTATCGGTGCCTCTTCGAATGCTGGGTGAAGCAGGCAGCTACTAGGTGCCTTCCAGTCACCCAGGAGAAGCCTTGTGTCACGTTAATCGATCCCCTGTTTCGTTTGGCAGCTGCCTTCTGCTGGACTGTGACCATACTTTCTCAGTCAACATAGCATTATTAATCGCTAATGTTGAAATGGGTACACTCCCAGTCAAGTTAAGTACCTTTAATGCTTAATAATGAACATTGTAAACTGCCTTACCAGCAAAAATGTGCTGATCTTTTTTTTTATAAGAGACAATACTGCTCACTTGAATTGTGCTGAACGTGCTGCCACTTAAATGATGCGACAGATGATTAAATGATCAGATGCAGTAGGGTGTCCAGGACCCTGGCCAGCCTTGGGTAGGGCTGAGGTCAGGACTTCCTGGTTTCTGAGATGAGGGACCTCATGGGGCAGGAAGGAAAGGTGGGCAGTTCACGCAGGCATAAAACACACACACATTTTTAACTTGGATCACTGGGCATCTCCCCGGCAGACATGATACGTGGGTATATAGTAACCATATACCGTACCTCATGTCAAGTTTGTTTGCAGTTTTAGATGCTGCTTTCACTTGTCAGATGGCTTTGAAACCTCTGCCTCAGTTGGAGCACCCTCTGCAAGGGTGGCCTTCACACTCCTCTGTTTGTCTCCTGATTTTGTAGTTAACAGGAATTCCTCTCTATTTTTGTGTTTGCCACTGGAGAAGTGCACAGCCAGCTGCATTCTCCTCATCCTGCTTGGTATGTTCGTGCCGTGCTGCTGTGGCTTTTGCCCCTCCACCGGGTGAGTGTGCAAGAACTACAGCTCCAGGAGCAATTTTGTCATCTCTCAGGTGTAAAGCCAGTAGGCAAACACCTTATCAGTATTTTCCCTATGCTTTAGCAACAGCCTGCTCCCCTACCCTCTCATAACCAGTTCTGGCACCAGTTTCTCAAAGGGTGTGCTGGATGGGAACCTCTGGTAGAAAAAACCACACTGACCGTCTAATCATAATTACATAGTAGCAGAGAACATAGGATACATTTCACCTATAGATTGAGGAGAAAAGCATACCATGATATTTAAAATGAACTGCATCGTGTTTCGGTCAATTGAACAATCTCTTTTTAAAATAAGCATTAAGTTTTCATGACTTCAGGATTCATGAAACATTGCAGTCATTCATCTTAAATGGTTTTACTTTCTTCCCGGTCTTCTCTTTGAAGGTATTAGCTTTTCTGTGTGAAAGCTAAGACTTTCTCAGCAGAAAGGTGCTTCATTGAAGTTCTTTAGCTGGAAGTGTATGTTCTACTTGTCAGCTCCATTAAAATGTTTAAATGTTCGATGGATTTATGATTAGATTTCAAATGACATTAATCATTCACTGACTCCAGAACTGATCTGTTTTTTTTTTGTTAAAAGCTTGGATAGCTACTGAAAAATTGTTTCCCAGGCAGTTTTTAAGAGGAAAAGGCTGTGTAGCACAGCGTCTGCATCTCATAGGGAGCCAGTTTTGCTTGAGGTAAAAGAGTTGGTTTTGGTTTTTTGAATAGGTAGAGCAAATCAAGTATGCCTCCTGATGAATGATTCTCTTATATGTGTTAGATCTTATGTGTCTTGTATCTTAAAAATTACATTGGTCATATTCTTCTTGTGTGGCTGTTTTGAGATTTGTTGGGTTTTTTTCTCTCTAATGAAAGCAGTATATTCTGTTTCTATAAATTCACAGTTAAAGAGATTTCTTGCCAGAGCACCATGGAGAATAAAGACCATGGAGTGAAGAGCAACCCTCTAATCAAAGCAGCTATGCAAATTGTGGGTGGGGCATCTGTGCCTCCTCCTTAGCGCAAGAAGAGGCTGCAATACGGTGGGAAATCTCAGCCACCCATGGAATTGCAAAAACTCCTGGCTTCACCCTGTGCCTCCTTGTTCCACCTCTTGAATCAACTTGTGACCTCGTCTCTGTAGAGCTGCTGCTCATCTCCATGCCCAGCTGTGCCTACAGCCTGCAAAGTCCCACTGAGGTGTCTCGTCCTCCTCACTGGAAGACAGCAGATTGCTGAGGGAAGTCACTCTCAGTCACATTTTTAGTAACACACTATCTTCTCATTCAGCTGCCTGGTCATGTCTGAATTAGTACTGTTTTTATTTGGAAAAGGGCTGAAGGATGCTGCATGTCAAATACTTTTCGTGTCCTTAGATCCCTCTTTCACCCTGGCAAGTTTTCTTTGTCTTTTTTTGTTGTGGGTTGTTTTTTCTTTCTTAATTTGTAAATTTTATTTGCTGATAGTCTAACGTAATCTGTAAGAGTCTTGTTTGAATTGTGCACAACGGGTAGAAGAGGAGCCTTATTTCAGAAGTAGTTCCTCGTTGTTGTGCATCTGATTAAGGTTAAAACATTTCTACTCAGAGAATAACTTTGTGAATTTGATTTATTCCCTTTCAGCCATACTGAGAGACTTTGATCAGTGATGGAATCTCTGTACATTTGAACGATACTATTTTGTCTCAGTCTGTAAAAAAGGCTTTTGGTAACTTTCACACTTTCTAAGTAAAGCTTCTAATTTTTACTCCTGCTAGGCAACAAAACTTTGCAGAGGACTGTGAGGTAATTGCATGGATGGATTGATTTGGAGCTAGATAATTTCATGGTTTGTTCACTTGGTTAGAGAGTAGGAGAGAAGAGGATGAGAAAAACAGAGCGAAGGTGCTTTATAATGCACTTTTTGAATCTCTTGCCTAATAGTGGCTGGCACTGATGTTTAAGTAGAGATGCATAATTTTTACTTTCATAACTTGACTGCAGTGGTTTTGTAGACACTTCTATTTTGGAAGATATTTGTGTTTGATAGGCCTTTTGTGACAGTTTTCTTGATTTCTTTCTGATGTAGCTTAATATGGATGTTCCTTATTTTCATTTTGGGCTTTTCCCTCACAAATACTGTGGCAAGTAATAACCACAAAAAAGCTTCGTTTGAAAACCCTCCCACTTGAGCTGTTGAGAGCTTGGGTAATGTTGTTTATCACACGAAACACAAGATTGAAATGACATTTTTTTAAGCTAAAGATTTTTGCAGGGGTTTGCTTTTGAAATAGTTTGCTGTGGTCACTGCAGATGTTAAAAAATAAATTTGCCACCCTTTTCAACCCGGGTGATAAAGCTTCAAATTTTACTTGGTCAGAAACTCGATTGTTTTGATTCATTTTGGGGATGAAAACTCGTTTCCTGTTTAAAAAGGGCTTGGGTTAGCAAAAAGTCTTCCAGGCAAAGCTTAGAAATGTTGCAGTGTAGTTGTTAGTCAGAACGGAGAGAGATAATGGTGAGTTCAGGCAGAGACACAGCATTGCTCTGACATAGTTTTGGAGATCTTTAAGGCCGGAGTTGACTTGAAAAGAGCATCTGGGCTTGTCAGGGCTGAGGTCTCACTGTGGCAGACTGGGGCAGCGAGTTTGTGCAGGGATTACTCACACCGCTGAGCGCTTACACTCCCGTGAGCAGGCTCAACCCGAGGACTGAGAGCGACAGACGCCGGAGCGGAGCAAGGGGCGACTGCAGTGGTGCAGGGAAGCCTGAAGCTGCACGAACCAAGCGCCTGCAATGCTTTCCCTGCAGCTGATGCTTTTAGAGCTCTGAAATACCCACCTCGAGATGTGTTTAGGTAGGCTGGATTTGCTGGACACATGGGATGTCTGAATGGCAGACCAGTGCCAGTGCTGTGTTTCGCATATTTTACAATTCTACACAGAATTTTGGAGCTCTTTGATCCATGGTGATGGGGAGGAGGAATTGGTCCTTCTGTCATGACTATTTATTTTTTTTTAATAGTTCTCTGTAGCTTTATGGAGTGTTATGGAGGAAACCCTTCCCCCAGCCTCCTTACCTCTGCTCCTCTGCCACCCAAACTGTATTAGGAAAATTTTGAAAGAATACAGGAACTTTAGAGTTTGTCTGAATGTCTGCAATAAGAATAATTTTATCTGACCAGAGGGGAAAAGATGTGAATCTGCCAGTTTCCCAAACACCTTGAACAAACTCATTTGTCAGACTGAGAAAATGTCAAGTACCCCTATGGCCCAGGGAAGAGTCAACAAGTTATTTCCTTAAGTAAGACAGGTTTGGGTTTGGTTTTTTTTTCTTGTAAAAGAACTATGCTGCCTACATTTATTCTTCAGCCACGGGCTGAATTCCTTTGTAATGAAGTGAAATTGTTCAGATCCTGTTCTACCTGTTCTTCCACTTCCTATTTCACTTTTCTTTTGCTCGTAATCTTTTTTCATGCATGTTTTACTCTTGTTCAGAACATGAAAGTCGTATAAGCAAATAAATCCCTTTAGCAAAAACCTAGTGCACATGGTTTGTCCTTGTTGCTTTTAGCACAGATTTACTGTTCTGAACGTCTACTGGTGGTTACTTCTGCTCTAGTCCACCCAGTTAAAGCTGTGTTTAGTTAAAGCTGCATACGAAGTGTTGCCATCAAACACTGTATTGCCAAAATAGTTGAAATCAGCTGGAAAACTGTGACTCTCCAGGATATTCAGATCAATGTTCTTCACATCTGTGTCACTTTGTGTTTCTTTTTGTTGCTCAGGCTCCCTGACTAGAGGGGTTCAAGTCACAAAGGTGCATGTCTTAGAATGGGCTTTTTGGAGTATGCATCTATGTGTCTGTCTGTCCGTGTGTGTATTTCAGGTTTCCAGCACCAGAATGTATAACTGCTACAGTAGTAATTGCTGTAAAATTGCTAGTATTTCTTTAGGCTTGCTGGAGTATTTCTTTAATGCAGTCCTTTGGCACTCATCTTTCCAAACTCTGTAAAATGGTCCCACGTCCTCCCCTGCACGGCAGCACAAGCTGTCAGGACAGGTTTTCTACTCTGGCGTAGCAAAACCATGTAACCTGTACCAGGATACTGAGCAGGAGGCAGAGAAACGCAGTATTGAGAAGAAAGGGAGTTTCAGTCAAAGCCCTGGGCCCTGCTGAGTGTAGGAGTACAAGCAGTTTTCATTTTTTATTCATGTCGTTTGAGCTTTAGTTTTTCTTCAAGCCTTGTTGATAAGAAATTTTGAAGATGTGCACTTGTAAGTTAGTCAGGAAGTTTGTTATCCTCTTAAATAGCCAGCAGCTAAGAGCGTCCCTTGCCTGACTGAACTGATCCTTTAGGAATACATTTCCCAGAGCTGACCTCAGACGTGGGTCACCTGAACGATGTCTTTGTCACCTGCCTGTAGACAGGAATAACAGCAGGCAGTCTTCTTGGGCTGCCCGCAGGGCACCTGCGATGCATCCGTCTGAGCAGCCAAGTCATCCAGAAACAACTTCTGAGCTGCTCCAAACATGTGTAATACGTGGGGGAGCAGGGGCAGAGTAGTGGCTTGCTTGGTGCTTTCAAACCCCCCTGCTCCCTGCAGTTTGTTTGCATTGGTGACCTGAAAAGGGCTTTTCTCCCCATGATTCTTGGGAGCACCCAGGGCCCTCACCCCACTCCCTTTGCCGTCATGCCCCCAGCACAGGGAAGGAGTGTGGATGTCCCAGCCACAGTGCCTGACCTGGTCTTGGGGAGCCTTTAAACACGAACACTGTCACTTCTCCAGAAGCACTTGGTGTGCTTCTCCTGCTTGCTCAGCCCATGTCCTTCAAGAGTGTTTTTTGTTCACATCCTTCAGTGTGCATCAGGATCAGCTTTTTCAAGGAAGTTGAAGCCATACGGACTAAAAATCAATCTTTGAGTGAGTACTGTGGGCTGCCTGGTGTGTGTGCCAGGAGCAAGCGTGCCCTTTAGGAAATGCATGAAATATGCCCATGTGTTTGACAGTGCCAAACACTTCGGTCTATCTCTGTTTTCCCTCCATCCTTCCAAATAAATAGCTTGCTTGAAACAAAAAAAGGATGAAGTTAGCTTGAAGCCTGACTAGGAGTTGAAGTATATGTACCCCTCTGTGTCTGGTAACTGTGGGGCACATCAGTTGCTGCTCAACTGATTCCCAAAACCTAGAGCCTGGAGAGCAGCGACACTGCTGTGAGTGCCCTGACGTGGGCTCCTGGCTGCCATTCCTAGACCTGCAATTTCTCCTCCATCCACCATATCCACAGAGCTGCTCCCCTGGCCCGTTTCCATCCCAGATTATGCCGGGCTGGTCTCAGCTCCTTGGTGAAGTAATAGGTAAGGAATGTTACACACACCTGAGTTTCTCCTCCTGGCAGGCTGGCTCTCCTCGCTGTTTGCCTCCCAATTACCCAGCACAGCTACGCTTGCCTTTTTTTAAGCCCTGACTGTCACCACGTGGACTCTCCTACGTTTTGTGACCTGCAGCAGACTGAGTCATCCAGGGGATCCTGGCCAGCTCAAGCTTATGCTACGGCTGCCATTACCACAGCACATAGGAACCCCAAAGCCAGGCCCAGGACCCCGTGGGAAACCGCAGGTCTCTCCTAAAAATGTCAGGCGTGCTCTAGCATTTTTACAAGCTTATGCAGAAAATAAGTATGATGATGTGGTAGTGCTGAGCCGATAGATGCATCTGAGACAAGAAAGTCGAGTTCGCAACTCAGCAGAGCAGTGGTTTTCACTTCGCATCTTTATTGACATTATTTACATGACTGAAGTTTTGTGTTTACATCATACGACAGCGGGATTTTGAATATGCCTGCCTTCAGACAGAGGTTCTCATTTGCTAATTGCCTGTTCTCCATGTCTGGGGCCTGAAATGAGTGCAAAGATTTTTTGGAAGGAAAGGTTGCCTGCTACAGGTGGGTCCGTGTGCTTATTATGCTGTCTGGAAGGGAGCTCATTTGAATATTATTTTGAAATTCAAAACTGGTGGGTGGGGGGAGGAGAAAAATGGGGGTGTTTCTCTTTCTTTCCTAACGTCTGTCTACACTCTGGATTGCCAGCTTTTTTGGTTTTGAGTGTTCCTGCTGTCCTGCGTTTCTTTTAGTTTGCTTCTGTTTTATTTTAGTAATAGTTTTTTCCCAAACACTTTCTTCCCTCTGTGTCACCTAAGAAAACTAATTCTTACGGGATGATCTATGCAGGGAGTCCCAAATTCTTGCTACGGTACAGCATCATCCCTATGCTCTTTCACCACAAAATGCAGAGAAAAAAGTGAACTAAACCGAAGGGAGACTTATAGCCGAGAGACTGGAGGCTGAATTTGCAAACTAATGACTAATTTCCCTAAGTACTTGCCTATTCCTAATTATGCCTAGATGAGATTCTTGGATTGCTTGGGGCAGGAATATATTTTTAAGTGCCTTGCATGTCTACATCATAAGAGAATTATTCTGAATTATGTGTAGCTGGTGAGATGTATCTACCCTGGATTAAATTTGGCTTCTGTGTTCTGGTTTTGGGGAGTCCACAACAGCTTGAAGATCAGAGTCAACCTGAGGATACTCCAGATTTTCCTAACATAATCATCAGGTACTTTATCCTGCTTGCCCTCATGGAAAAGCTTCAAGGTCTCCAGGCCTCTTGGCTCTGAAATAATACATATTCAACACAAACTAAACACTGTGCGTATCTCATCAAGGCCCTGTTTAAGTATTGAAGAATGAATGATGGTGGTGCTTTGAAGAAAGTCGGCATCAGTCCTTCTGCTGGCAAGTTTTTTTGCAGAGCCTGGTCCCACCTTTCTTAACTGTTACTGTGTCTGTATGGTGAGAGGCAGTCCCTCCTGAGCACTCTCATACCCTGAGTGAACGCATTTCTCCACCCAAAACTTGTTGTGACACATCTGGTTTATATTGAGACTGCTGAGTTTCTGCTAAGCCCTCCAGCACAGAGGAGTCTTTCAGACATTTATTCTGCATTCCAGCTCAGAGCTATTTGCTGGGGGAAAAGAAAGAAATGCTGTGTCTTCCATTAAAAAAAAAAAAAGACAAAGAAAATAAAGAGTACCTTTTGGAATGCAACTTGCTTTTTGTAGTAACCCACATGGAGGTGAAGGCTGTAAAGAGAGCAGAGCCAGGGCTCGGCCTCCAGGAGGGAATAACTGTGCCGCTATGGTCAGCACGGTATCTTAGTATTTCTCCTACGTCTGCCTACGAGGTAGTTCATTTGCTAGTTAACGCTTCCTGCTCTATTTTCTGGTTTTGGTTTGGTCTTTTGTTGTGCTGCAAGGCGTGCCTTTGGCTGTGGTGGACTGTCTCTTAGCATATAGATTTCCTATAGCATCACTGGAGTATACAGTTCATCTGTAAGTCCTGAGGAGAGACCTCATGCATCTTTGTCACTCGCAAGGGCATTCTTACTTTTCAAAATAATTTTCTAGAGTTAATGAGAGGTGATGTGGCCACTGGCACCACTTTTAGCTCTCCTAATGAAAAATGGATGTTTTAAGTGGTGAGACAAATTCTAGCTAGGCGGTTCCTTTTGCTTTCACTTACATTTGTTTTTTTTTCTTCAGAGTCCTATAAATCACGTAAGTGCCATTGAAGATTTAAGATATATATCCTAGTGTTAAAGAAACAAACAAAAAGTACCCATTAAAGTAGTTCCAGTGAGAACTGGTATTATTAGAGCATGTTTTGGTCTTAATTATTTTGTTGCAGGCTACAAGCACTAAAATACTTCCTTTTTAAATTTGTTGCTAAGTTAATGTTTCTTTTAATATTTAGGAGTGCAATTCTTGGTATCGTTTGAGTTAACTGGGGCTAATTATCATTCTTGCCAAACACTTTTTTTTCCAGTTCTTTCTGTCCTGCCTTTAGAGGTTATGTCAGCAAAAACCTAGTAATAGCATTTGAATTAAGCTTGCTGGAGGGGAGTAGAATGAGAAAGCAAAATTTTCATTTAATTTCATGGGGGTTTTTTTTCCAAGATTCATATTATGTGCAAAGTAATAAAATCACTAGCTTTTAATTAAATTGAAACAATTGTTTGCCTAAATTGTAACTACATAATTTTAAACTTCCCTTTTGATTATGAACATTTCCTTTAACATGGCAAACACAGACATAATTTTCTTCCATAAACACCTACAGCAGATGTGAATGGGCTGTTTCTTGATTTGGGTTGTGTGCACTTTAGTTATGTTTAATTCATTGTATTCTTAGGTTCCTGCTGTCTCTCAGCCCCTTATGACTCATTTGCACAATATTTCCAAATGTATTTGATAGCCTCCCCCAAACGCAAGCAGCAGCCTCTGCGAGGCGTGGTGATATTCCAGCTAGGAAAAGCTTTCATAGTTAGGGGTCTAAGCACCAAAATAAAGCAGCCACATTAGACTTTCTTAATTGTAGCCCTGTTCTAATTATTTAGTGTCTTTTCTTAATTGGCATTAAATAGATACCTGTTCTCCTCACTTGTCCTTCGAGCTCTTTGTCTTCCTGGTTTACCTGAACTGGTCCTACATAAGGTCCAGATGAAACATCTCGCGCTGCATTTGCCTTGCGCGTACTTACACCGTGGTCACGTTTTCACACGGATACACACCACAAGAGCAAGCTTGTGAATGCAGGAAAAGGTAATCCTGCAAATTTTTTTTGTCAGCTATTCTGTTCCTTCTGTCTCGTAGTGCATAATTGTCCTTTCGGCACGGTCTGTTGGATGAGCCCGGCTCACAGGCCGGCCTGGCACGCAAGGCAAAGGTGCCAGACACTGTGTAAAGCAGGGAGAAAAGCTGCAGCAGAAACACCTGCTCCTTGAAGGCCCACCAAAGGAATACTCCAAAGACACCATCATTAATGAGTGAGCTTGTTAAACCTCTTCCACCACTAAAGCTACCCTTCATGAAAGGTTTAGAGCTCCTTTTTGAGAACACTGTTAAGCTAATCTAAGTAAACTCCGTGGAGCTGCATCTGAATGTCCTTGCTGAAAGTGGTGTGTATCTGCAGCGCTCTTTCTTTCAGAGAGAATGCTTTGTTGCTCTTTGACAAAGAAATTTCCATTTTTAAAAAAGAGTGGAAAGAATGAGGGAAGATCTTGAATCCACTGGTGGTTGTTTATAGATATGAAAATCCAGAAGGAAGCACAGCAAACAGGAGGGTAACTTATTTCTTCTGCATGAGGGTAAGAACCTAAATCAGTCTTTGCTCTTTTAGAAGTCTGGAGATACCTTTTATTTTAACGAGAACCATATAGGCTTTTGTGTGTGCTCAAATGCGCAGAATAAATTGGAACTCGCTTTCTGTGGGCTGTCACACATTGCGCCTGGAATGTGGTTGTGCTTCTGGCCTGGTGAGATCAGGTTGGGGTTTTTTTTTGTTCAGACATAAGGGTAATTCATTCCTCATCGTCAATTGAACTCCTGCATTTTCAAGCCAGCTGCCAATTGTGATACGTGCGCTGCTGGCTTTGTGGTGTATTCTTTTGTCCCCATGGTAAGAAATTGTGAGCGCTAGGCTGGTGACCTTAACCTTTTTGGAGGTAAAAATGAGTCCCTTGTTTGTTTAGACTGAAGTTTTCACTGGAGTCGTCAATTTTTGTTCTTGCTTTCCTTCTTTTTTTCTGTTGTCTGAAAGTAGTACCCTTCCTCTCAATGTATGAACTTCGTATAGCCTAGCAAAGGCAAGGAAATGCATTTATGGGTCTTGGTACCAGAGACCCAAATTTTCTTGTTTCCTTTCACCAAGGAAAGGTCACCTTGTCATCCACTACAGTGGTGTGCTCATAGCAGCTTTGAGAGGGGAGTATGAAAGGGAATGCATCCATATCCAAGCCAAAAAAAGTCACTATTAAAATAAAACGTACTTGTGGGTTTTAGCTTTGCTCAGTGCCTTCTTTAGGATTTTTTTACTCTTTTATGAATTATGACAGTGAGGAGGAGACTGTGCAGTAACATCATTGTCCTAAATAGATAAGTGTGGGGTCTCCTTCCCTTTTCAAGAGCTTTAAAATGTCAAAAATTAGTATTTTGATATGGCTTAAATTTGTTGAGTATTGGTGCTTCAAATTATCACTGAGTGATTCATCCATATAACCAGTGTTGCATACTTTGGGGATCACAAAATGATTCATAGTATTGTGAAATGTTTTAGAGATCTTGTTGTCTTCTGCCTTACTTTCTTTTCTGCAGGTCTGTGTGTGTTCCTCCCATTCAAACACACTTCTTTCTCAGCTTCAGGTTGTGTTAGAGAAAATGGTTTGTGTCTGTTGTACTGAGCTGCTGTACTGGAATGAAATACCTGGAAACAACGTGGCTTCTTTCACTGATAACACGTGTTAAGAGAGAATCGCAGAGAAAAAGCTGGTGTACCCACTGTTACTTGGTAGCTTCTCTTTCTTACAAAGTAGACCAAAGTGTGGGTTTTTTTCAAATTGGATAAATTTTGGGTCCTTTGGTATGAGGCATGTTTCTGAAATCTTAAAAAGGGAAAGAAGGGTGGCAGAATGGAAGTTTTTGGCAGCTTCTCTCCATCCCTTTGTGGGACATGGAAGCAACCCACTTTTGCGTGATACAGTCAGTTGCAAACCCCAGTAATCTGTGTTTATGCTTGAGCAATGTGAAACAAATGAGTACTGGCCTGCAGTTGGGTCTCACAGGAGGTGCCTGCAACAGAAGCCAGGATTGCTGATATTTATGGAGTTGGAGGTGCTGGTGAAAGCTTCATTTGGAATAGTTTTCTCTCACTGCCTTATATATTTAAAAAATGGGAAGGTTGGTCAGAATATTTTTTTGCAGTCAAAGGGAGGGGCTAGGGTAATATTCCAGCATTGTGATTTAGCTGGTACTGTAACACCACTGCACGTACCCAATGAAAGGCAGTGTGAAGCATGAAAAAGGTATTTATAGAGCAGTTTGTCAGTCTGCCTACCACAACATTTTGAAATACACCTCTGAAGGTTAGAGTCTGTTTTATTATGCTCTGTCTGTAGCGACCAAATTTATAAAGTTACCTATCTTCAAATATTAAGAGAGTAAAATTGGTATGTCCCAAGAATCGGAAGTCGGTGTTGGAGCAGTAACTGTCTAGCCAAAGCATTGAACTTTTTACATGACTGTCAAAGATGTTTGTTGGTTTGGGATTTTATAATGCTGTATTACTTCTTCCATGGTATTGGATTGTAGACTTTGGGGTTGGATTTGGTTTTTTTTCTGGAAATTGGAGCCCTTTATACTTTTCAGGTATTTTTTTTTCCCTCTGATATATTGCCTTGGTCACCAGATGAGAATGGAATAGATGCTTCTATTAGTCTAGCATGAAACGTTGACATCTGTTGTGCTTCAAAGCAGATTTCCAAGTAAACTGTATAAAATCTGTAATCCTAGTAAGAGGGTGAATTTGTCATAATCGGTGCTTTTAAGAAAATAATTTTTCTGATTTATTGGATGATAATTTAGTGAAATGTGAAAAAAAAAAGAAAGGAGCTGAGAAAAATGTAGTGGCTACATTAATGAAACAGGTGAGCATAGCCAGCTTCATTATTCCAATATGAACAGGTCTTGCAAATCTGGAGTGTAAAATCCTGATGTGTGAGAGATACTGAAGACTGGAAGTGTTTTCTTTCTTCCACATCTCCATCATTTAGAAGGAATAGTAACCCAAATACCTCCAAGGATTTAGGTGAAGAGCTGGATGAGGAAACCGTTGGGAGAGAAAAGTGCAGAGAATGTGGAAAATACATGATCACCCTGAGAAGAAGAACACTCTTGGCTAGTCTGTGGGCATTGCTGTGCTCATGCACCTACCCAGTGCATGGGCTTCTCCCTGCACCTGGTAGAGAGGTGAGCATATCAGTTTCTCTGGGATCTAGTGATAAAGAGGGGATTGTAAGCTTATTTTCCTCCCCATCCTCCTAACCTTGCAGATTCTTTACTCAATTTGGGGTATGGTAGAAAGATGTTATTCAAGTGGAGTGGCAATAATTGGGTAAGAAAGGAAGGAATGATATTCCTAAGGGTTTTCATACAAGGATGCTGCTAGCTCTTTATGTTTGCCCAAGTCAATTTTATATATATATATATTTCAATGTACTGGAAAGCCTGCTTTAAAGGGAGAAATTGAGATTTCCAAATCCTAGGTATACTTTGAGATCTGCCATAAAATAGTGAAAACTAACTGCAATTAAAGACGGGCCTGCAAATGTTGGTTTTTGTCTTCTTTTACCTTATCTGGAACTGAGGAGCTGCTCCTTCTGACTACCCAACACCCTTTGAATAAGACCAGTTTCACTCTGGCGTTTGCATAGCATCCATACACAATGTGGACCACTCTCTGAGAACGACACAGAGTCACAAGATGCTCTGATGAAGACTGTCAGAGGGTAAACTAAGACTGCAACCTTCCTACCTCTGATTTCCCCTTTTTTCACAGTTTCCTTTTAAAATGTTTCCTTCTTGGGAACCTTATGGTAACTGAATGCATCAGCAGTGACTTTCATTTCACCTCCTTGAGTCTCTTCTTATAGCAACGTCTGGGAAATTAATTTAATTTATTTCAATGTGAAATTACTTTCAATTTGTCAGACATCAGCTTTTTACTTTAAGTGTTTAACTCCCAAGTGAGGCACATATCATTAGCTGATATTATTTCAAGAGTTAAAGTTGTGTAAATAATATTCTGAACCTCGGCCGAATCCAAATATTTTGGTGACCATGCTTTAATAGCTCGTCTGATTGCTTTATGATAAACACAGCTAATTAGATGGTATATCACAGTGTTGATTTTTACAGCAACATTTCTTTCTCAGTTAAAAAACACTCTTATAATAAAACTCAGGAAAGAGAAACTAGGCAGATCTGTTTAGTTTGCTTTGCATTTTCTCCTGACAGGTTCTTAGTGCTTTGGAATGGGTTATAGGAAAGGTAACAGCAGGATATGACCTGTAATTCCTGAACATTTTGGGTGTAAGCAATGGAAACACTCATCCATATAAAGCCCTTCCAGGAAACTCTCTGTCTTAATGTTATAGTATGCAATTTACTCTTCTCCTTCCTCTATTATTCCATCGTTTCTCCTGCTATGCATCTCTATGCTACATGAGTATCTACTGCATAATCTTTTCTCCAGCTGTCCTAGAAGTGTGCATGCATAGAGTGGAAATTAATTTGGCTTGAAATGCAAACAGTAAATAAGAATTAATGTATGAGCTTACCTAAGCAGTGGAAGATACACACAATATGAAGTTGTATTGTCACCCTAAACCTACACAGCAACAAGCAGTACCCTAGCAGCCAAATAACGAGTCTTGTGGATTGCTCTTCACCAGCCAGCCATAGTCTCTGCTTACATCCCATAATACTGTAATTCTTTCCATAGGGCTTGGCCACTGCCAGTTAGCAGCTGAGAGAAGGAGAGATTGGGAGATGATGAGACATTGCTTTTCCCTCCCTGTTTTTCCTCCCATGCCCGTCTCCCCCACCCATCCGAAAGGATGCAGAGCAAGGTGCTGGAGTGCAGCAGCCACATCTAGAAGGATCTGTGACTCCCAGGAAGGTGGGAGGCAGATGGGAATATACTTGATTACGTGAACACGCATCTGAAGACATCAGTGAAAAAGTAGAGGATTTAAATGCCCTAATTTTCACAGTATTGCTGTATTTCCATTATGTGTGTGACAGACTGAAATCCCTCATGGACAGCTCTGGCCTCATCCACAGATTCCTGAAATAGCACCAACTCCTGTCCAAGAGGTTTAACATTATATGGTGTTGTGATACTTGGTTTCTTGATAATGCTATAGGTAAAGGGGTACCCGTAGTCTTCACCCTTTTAATGGGTGCTGTTCCCAAGTTTTGACTTCTCAAAGAGCTTAGCCAATATATTGGGTTTTCCCTCTGAAAAACCTCTCCTCTCGCCCTTCCAAAACAGAGCAGTAGTAAGCCTCTTCACCCAGGCAGTGGATTAAAGCCATTTAAACCTTTACCGGCGTGCCAAAGCAGTAAGGAATTTAGATGAAGATTATCAGTTCACATAAAACGGTGCTGTACTTATTAATATATATGTGTATATGTATATAATTAAGTGAGCCAATGCAGTACCTGAGAAGTGAACGGGAAGGTGCCCCATAACAAGAGTGATTGTTAGTGATTGCCAAATCTGTGCAGTGAAACAGGAGTACTTTGAACACGCCTGGAATTTGGAAAGTACATATCCACTCAAGAGCATTAGTTGCATCATTGTGTTTAGATGATTTGTTTAATTCAGAGTTAATTATTGAATTCATGTTGAAAAACAGTCTGCTCATCTGCTGCTACTCAAAGCCTCAGGGAGGCTGAGTAAGTACAAAACAGCCATTTTGAGGAGTGATACTGAAGTGATGGTAATTTTCTTATCTTTTAGCTCCTTCGTGGTAAGCAGTGCTTATCCTTCAACCAGGTGCACAGGAAGGTACAGCCAGTAAAGGCTGATGAGCTCTTCAAGGAGGGATGTGATGAATGGAAGATATGGTTGTAACTACATAACCATTTAAAAATCCCTTTCTTCCAATTATGCTATGGGCAACAAGGATTGTAAGCGTCCACAGAAGATATAGTTTTCTGAGCTGCAGGGATTTATCAATATATTTTTCTCCCCTCCATGGAATCTGCGGGGAGGATTAACTTTTGCTTGGACTCGGCTGTCATTTTTCACCAGTACTATCACCCCCATTCTCCATCCAAATGCACTGCTGAAATGTGCCAGGTGGTTTTGCCAGTAATTGCATGCTACTTCATTCCATTTTAAATGGAAGCGTAGAGTACAGTGGCCTTCGTCCCTCATCACCGGCATACTTCACAGCCGTGTGTTATTGACTGAGGAAAGGCGGAATAGTGAGCTCCCCTTTAAATTGCAAGGCTGTATTATCTTGCTCTGTGTTCCCTTAGGAGCCAGTAACTTAATTTCTGGGCAATAATCTTCTGATTCCAGCATTTTTTTAATGAAAAAAAGAAACCAAACATTTTTTTTTTAATATCCTCAAATTTTTTTTCTGAATGATAAAAGAAACCGAACATGAATTTGAGTATTTAAAACGAGCAGTGGCTATTCTGTGGATTGCAGGCAAACTTCTGGTACAGTATAAATATACTTGATCTCATTCTGAGGCCAGTAACCATGCTCTGGTAGAAGGTGGCTTTTCTTTGGCCCCAGCTGTGCTAAATGCTATTATAATTAGCATGATGGTTAACTTAATCAGAGCACTTGGCTCAGGAGAGAGGTGTTACAGAGTGCACCATAATTAGCATTTTTATTCCTTTGATCCTGAGTGTGCTCTTTATTGACAGAAGTATCAAGAGCTGGTTTGTTTTTTCTTTTAACACTTCAGAAGGCGGAAATATATGTGACTGGTTAGATTGCAAATTTATTAATGAGGGTTATTTTTAAGTACAAGCCTCCCCAAGGAATTAGAAGGAAAAATTATCTGCATGTGTGTAAAAAAAGTACTGGGCCTCAGTCCTCAGCACTGCAGCATTTGGGCAGGTGTATGGCCAGGAAACACCGCCTGGGACAGCTGCAGCCCTTTGGAGTGGCACAGACAACATTAACAGCATCCTAACCATTTCCAGCAGGCTGCTGTGGGCCACATGGCTGCTGTTTGGGTCTGTAGAAAAGGTGCCGTTTCCTTTAAGTGAGGAAGGGGGATGCTGAAAGTGTGATATGTTTGGCAAAAAAACCCACCAAACCCAAAGATTTGGCTAATACTATAGCAGCTAAAGCTTTACATCCATGCCAGCTTCGGTCACTGAAACACAAGCATCCCATCCTATGTGCCCAATATAAGCAGGTGGTAAAAGTGTGCAGCGGAACAGATGACTGGTTCGGTTCATGAAAAAACATAACATTTATGCTGTCAGACAAAATACTGAAGACTTCCAAACTTGCATCTGGCATCACCGCCCTGATTGCTGGGGAGGAGAGTTGAGACGCCTGGGAGACTCTTCTTATTGCACAGCACCAAGCAGCACCGTCGTTCTCACTGCCAGCAAACCCAGGATGTTAAAGATTGTGGACTCTTGGTAGATGAAGCTGCCGTTTGGCTTCCTGGGATGGCCTTCGTTAGGCTTGATAAACACGCTGCCTTCTTTGCCCACATTGCAGTGGGATGCCTGTAACGTTTTGTATCTCCAGTGCACCCACACTGAAATCGGTATAATTTGCTCAGCAACCTGGAGCGAGTGTTTTATGCACTTGTTTTTATTGACTTGGGAATGACAATAGCTCAGATGTTGGTAGACACATTCACTGTATTCAACTTCCATATGGCCTCTGTAATTTTTACTATTGGCTAAAGAAGGTTTAGTATTGTTTATAATGGAAAAACTGGAGAAAAAAATAATTGAGGTTCCCCTTGTGAGAGCTCTTTGCAGGTTTTCACTCTTCCTTTATGTGTATCTGTTCCTTTCCAGTTCTTTACAAAGAAGAGCATGCTTAGGCCTCTGTTCTTCCAGTTCGTTTGTATCTGCTTTGCCAGCAGAAAAACCATGTACTAGTAAAGGCTGCAGAGAATGCAGCCATCATTAAGGGACTTTCTATGTTATCCTTGACTTTGCTGGATTACTTTTATCTACTCAAGATGGATAAGTAATTTTTAAAACATTTATGTAACTAGGTTTTAGGTCAATAGCAGGTTAAATGGTTTATTTAAGTAATCTTTCCTGGCAGAAAGTATGTGGAAAGACCCTATCGTAGTATTTTTACAAGATTATTTCCATATCAGCATTAAAGCAGCAAGCAGCCTCCTTGACAGTAGACTTGGAAGATACCTATTATTTGAGAGACATGATAAAAACAGTATAATCTTTTCCAATACCATACAAAGCCAGCAATTGTCTGTTTCTGCCATTCCAGTTATTTATGTAATTATACTTAATGCCACACAGATTTGAGAAGAAAAAGAAATTGTTGCTGCTGTTTCTGATTAGTATTTTTCCATCCTGAGATCATAAAAACAGTAAATGCCTCTTATGATGGTAGAAGAAAGGAGTATGGATTTGCAAAATATTCAGCAGAAAAGCTGAACCGGAGGGGAGAATGTGCCTTTTTTGAGTCTGTCTCCTGTCCACATAAAGGCATAATTCCTAAAGCTCATGAACTGCGAGGCAGTGCTGCCATCGCATTATCAGTCCTGAGATGTTAATACCTTCATGAAACTAAAGTGTATGGTAATTCCGCAGTGGATTTCAAAGGTATGGCATTTAACTGTCTTAAACCTGGAGATATCTAGGTTATCCTGCATTGCCCAGTTCTTCTGTGTTTTCAATCCTGGTAAAACCGTTTACCTGTTTGGTGGCCAACAATTGTTTAAATACCAAGATACCTCTCATACTGTTCTGCTTAGCATAGCTGGGTTGGCCAGGGTCAAGGAGCTCTACCTGGCAAGCTCCTGCCCTCCATCTAATCCCATATGCTGGAACAATCTAAGGTCATCTGAAAATGCACCAGGAAAGCAAGCCAGACGTCCTCTTGTCATCAAATTCACTACATTCACTTGTGCTCAGTCTCAGGTATTTGGGTTGCTTCTTCACAGTGTCTGAGGAGAAGGAAACTGGACATGTACCACTTTTAGAGCAGGAGGTTCAAGTTAGAAATTCAGTTGGCTTCAGCAAAGCTGGTGTATTCATTTAAAGCAGAGACAGGAAAAATTGGATTTTGTAGGCCCACTCAAGAAATAAATATATGCTCTTGGGTTTTATAACTTTATGATAATCTGCGTTGCTCAGCTATAGCATTACACACTTGTACAAATTCACTACTTCACTCAGCCTGCAAGTTCTGCTTGAGCTAGATAATATCATTTTAAAAAGACATCCAATCTCATTCTTTTGAAAGACATTAGGTGATGACAAATTTACTGTGTGCAAATGTGAAAGGTTCTAGCTACTTAATTACATTCATTTTTAACACTTCCTCCTCACTTTTAGCCTAAATTTTGCCTCAAAGTTCCGTTTTTCCAGCTCTGTATCTTGTTATGCCTTTTATTAAATGTCTCTCACGAATGTAAGTATTTATGGACTATGATCAAGTCATTCTGAACTTTCTCTTTGTGAAACTAAATAGACTGAATTACTTCTGGCTCTTGCTTTAGGGCATCTTTTCCTGACTCTGAATCCTTCTTGCAGCTCCATCCTGAATCCTTTCCAATTTGTCAGCGTCTTTTGTGCAGTGTGAATGCCAGACATGGCCATGTATGCTTGTAATCATTTCAGTAATGCTGCATGAAGTGACAGAACCAGTCCCAGGCATCTCAGCAATGCAAGAGAAATTGAATTTTTGCCGCTCCAGGACTAAGGGTAAAATGAGTTCAACCTGAAGATCTGGGCTTGCTACCCCAACTGTGGAAGAGGGAAGGAAGAGAGGGAGTGCGGCTGGAGCTGGGCAGAACTGGTTCCCACATCTCCTCCCATCGCCACTTCTGCCAGCAGTAACAGGAGGAAGCTTGGCTTCAGCATAGGCAAAGCAGGCAGCAGATCTGTGACTACTGCTTAGCAGTGTTTGCCCTGGATGGCTTCAACTTCATCTGTTTCTAATAATGCTCCTCTGAAGTGCTACAATGATGTTTTCTGCTTTGTGTCTTCCCCTAGCTCATGTATTGAACGATCTCATTAATTGTCTGAGCCACTTCATTCCTGCCAGAGTTTTAGTTGTGGCCCACCATGGCCCTGAAGTCATTTTTCAAGTTGTCGCTTTGCAGATTGGTTCACCACCTTACAAGTTTAACCTGTATTTGAAGAACCATGACCTTGCATTCTGTAACTGCTATAAGTAATGCCATTCAAAGAGCCCCATAAAGCATATTTTTCAACTGACTCCAAACTGACTTGCCCTCAGTCTGACTGCTCTGCCATTAGTTACATCCCCTTCACCTTGACCACCATAATGCTGTTTTCTTCCATGTCACTTAAAACTGTAGATTAGAGAAGGACCAAGATCTCTCTATACACAAATCAACCAGAAGTTTCACTGGATTGTGGGAGTCCCGTCTTTCTGAAGTCTCTTCTGTTTAATTGCAACATTTCTGTTTTGTGGGATGCATCCCTCCACTTTACACTCCTCTCTGAGTGGAAGAATTAAAAAAAAAGGCAAGTCATCTTTCGTCTTACGGTTCCTGTGTTGTGCGTGGGGTTCCTGCTACTGCAATGCAGTTGAAGATACTGCAGAGGGATATTTAAATTCGAGCCAAAAAAAAACTAATTAAAGTGAGGAAAAAATTATGAATGCATATCTATTTTTAGGATTGATGAAACTTAACAGGACCTTTGAGCTTAAATTAGTAGACATTCCATTTTTAATTGTAGCATTTTGCTACATATGATGGTTTAAAATAAAGAGTGAGTTAATTAGGCATTTGTTTGAAAAGTGAAACATTCAGGGAAGCCAGTGTGCACTTTTGGGTGTAATATTGACTGCATGGATAAAGGGGCCAGGGAAGAGAGGCAGATGAGCAGCAGACAGATGACACTGTTTGGCATCTTAGCTATGATTGCTGGGTGCTATCCTTAAGCAACCAGGGCAAGACAAAGACATCACAAAACATACCAAAAATGAATTCGAATTAATAATTTTCCACCTTGCAAGTTGTATGTTCGTATGTGTGTCAGGAGTTGCAGAATCTCTCGAGTTTTGCTTTGCTTATACACCCTCCCATAGATGAGCTTCAAGGTTGTTGGTTTTGTGCTTTTTGTTGCTACCCACATTATGCATGCACTGAAATAAGTAGGGATTTGCTGCCCAGGGAGTAATGTCAGCTAGCTGAGGATTTTTTGTGGCAGCCAGCAAAAAACAACGAGGGAAAAGGGGAAGTCATGGAAGGCTCTGTGGTAGCTGAGTCTCGATGGGCAGCATCCTGCTGACTGACAGGATCACGGCTCCCAGGGGCAGCGCTGGCAGATCAGGTCTGCTGCTGAGTCCAGGTGATTGATTCCAGAAAGTTGGTCCTTTTCCCAGTATGCGGGACCTCAGAGGAGTTGTATCTGCACATGGCTGGTGGTTACCATGCTAGAGGCTGTTTAAGGGAAGAGGAAAGGAGCTTCTGAGTTCGCAAGACTCGTGTGTTATCAAGTCACTGATGCACAGCAACCACTGCTCTTTCTGTTGCTTAGTCATACCACCTTAAAAACTGCTAAAGCAGTTAAAAATTTTCAAATATCAGCAGATTGGGTTTCTGTTTTCTGTGTAAGAGCATCTGCTTAGAAAAACTAGATTGCACTTTTTTCAGAAACCAAGTGCCTGGTCAGAATGCAGTGTCTTGGATGTTACCCTTGGCTGTCAGAACAGGGCTGTTGCTTTGTGTTTCATGTGCTGCGTGACCTCCCTCCTGAATGCTGGAGCCATCAGAGAAGCGTTATTGCCTCCCGTTCATGCCGGCAATCTTAATTTCTTCATCAGCTCCAGAATAAATACACAGCTAATCAAATATGACTATGACAAGCAGAGGAGTAGACAGGCTAGCAGGACTATAGTAAAAATGTCTGCTGGATAAAGCTTTCCTGATGCATTGCTTGGAACCAAGCAAAGTCCATCTTTTCCAAGCATTGTGTGGCCATTTAGGTCACATTCCCCCCTGCTTAGGAAGCATCTCTGTTGATCTGAACAACATTTTTCTCTAATGATTTGCTGGAGAATGAATTATCCTTTCAATTGGGGTGGAGAGGAATTCTTCCTTCCATTTTTTTCCCCCGTGGCAAGTTTTTAAAGCATGCTTCTGATTATCACAGCAATGCAAAGTGATGTTGCCTCACTGTACCAAGCAAAGTGTACATTTGAGTTTGATAGCTGCAAAAATTACTTATCAAGGTTGATTACAGTTAACTCAGAAAGGATACAATAATTTACTGACATTAAACATTGAACATTAGCATTAAAGTAGTGAATACCTGGGTCGTGGCATTGTAGAGTTCAGAGAATAATGCTTTTTTGATCCAGCCTAAAACACTCTACTTCCAAGCTTCACTAACTTCCACATTTTCTTAAAAATGGACAGGTTCTACTTTTGATGTAATGCCAGTTGTGCTAAAGTAGGTTATACCTCCCTCCTCAGAGCATGTTCTGCTTCTGCTACATTTCTGGTCTTTCTAAAACTTAATTAAAACAGGTTGACTTGAAGCACCGACATAGGCGGTGATATCGCATCAGGAGTCACTTTGTTATATTGTTCTTAATGACAGCATTTGAAATCCAAGTAGGGATTATCCTGGTCATTAAATACAGAGGAGCAGAGAGGAATGGATGTTTTGAGTCCAGTGCTCTAATCTTTTAAATAAAAATGTGGAAGCATTAGTTCTCACAGAGCCATAGTATGGTACAACACCACAAACCTCCCTGGTTTGAGGGAGGCTCCTTGTTATGGTAGAAGACAGTTTCCTTTTTTCAATTTTCAATTCCTTTTTCAATGTTTCCTTTTCCCATTGTTTTTTCCCTTTTCATAGCCATCCCTTGTTAGTGCTGTATTGTAAACATATTTTGAAAACAGACAATCACCTCCTTCTTCCACTTTTACTTTTTTATTGTTTTGAACTACTCAGTAATTTTATACCATCACAATGACCTTTCTTTTCATAGCAACTCTGCCAGGAGGAAATGAAATAAAATGTTTCATTATTAGCCCCATACCATTCAGACAATCAAAGAGTGATTTTTTTATTTATTTTTAATTCCAAGTTCAAGAGTGAAATCTTGGAAAATTATTAAAATTACTCATGTTTAAAAAATGAGATAACTTTTAAATGCAAATTGATATGATAATGCTGAAACTTAGAGGTATAATTTATTCAACAAATATGCAAAAAAAAGAATTTTAAGTACGTATTTTTGAAAAGTTCAAACATGTTGCAGTTCTTGCAAACTTGAGATACATTGTCTTTGTGGCATGCTCTTATAAAAAATTAAATATTATGTTGGCTAAACGGTAACAAATGAGCCAGTGTTTACCATGGTAAGGAGTACTTTGGGGACATAACCATTAGCCAAGGGTAATTTAGTTTTAGCATTATCAGTTAGAAATACTGCAGTTGAGTGGAATATTTTATTGCACAAAAACATCTGTAACCAATATATTCCTTTGGGAAGCTTACGTGACCTGTGATCTGTTTGGAAAAAAATGTTTCGGTTTTATGAGACTCTTCAAAAGCAAGTATGTGCAGCAGGCCGTGTCCCAGCAAATCTGGAAGGGGCTCGCTCCTCTTTGTGTACATCCTGGAAAATTTCTGGGAGCTGCAGCAAGCTTTCTGCAATCCAGGCTGTAGTTTTCAAACTCACTCCATAACCTGTGGCACTGAAAAGATCTGGGAAGTGTGTACAACGATGCACACTACCTTTATCAGTGCTGCACAGCATTTACATGCAGTTATACTTGCTACAAGGTAGTCTAAAACTACTGCAATCATCATAAGGTTCGGATCAAAATGTACGATGCAGACATCTGAAAGTGTATTTTTATTCTCTTAAAGTGTGCCAGTGATACAGGAACAAATAGGATCCTTAATGTATTTCTCTGTGTACCTTTTCATGTCTGCTTTTTATCCTGTTCTCCTTCAGCAAAGCCAGAGTATGTCATCCCAACTTAAATTTGCTTTGTGCTCAGGCCTTCATAGTGCTTTGGCAGGAAAACAAAGTACCCAGCTGCCGAGGACTGTCAGTCAAGGCCTGAGAACTTGAGAAGCCAAGAAGACGGGTGGATAGACAGCCTGAACTTGACAACCCATTAGGTACCTGACCTTCTGCCTAAATGACTATTGAATTCTTGAAGATGTGGATTAATGCTTGCTTTTGTTGGTGAGTTCAGAGGTGAGACTGGCAGATAGGCGTGCCAGTTAGAGACGGCTTTGCCACGGGGTGTTGCCTGTCCTACAGCACAAGGCTGCATTGCGAGCGGTGTCTTAGCATGCTATTTCTGCAGAGGGGAACTACTGAGAAAAACTGCAACTTCTTTAGAAAGTGGGAAAAACTGTCACATTCACCCAGGATCTCACTGTGCTGTAACACTCCATAATTAGAAGCAAAACTACTTGTTTCTGCTTACTTGGTTACTGCCTACACCTAGCAATCAAAATTGGCCAGTTTATGACCATAGGCTATACAGGCATGTTCCAGACCACATGTCAAGCACTTTTTCAGCATAGGCTACAAAAGCAACAGATTTCCTGCCAGTAAGACCATGGCATTGTCTTTTTGGCATCACTTCCAGTTTACACTTCCTACATGCAGCTCTGCAGCCACTGAGGCCCAAACGCAGCAGAGTACAGGGCATTTCTCTGTCAAAAGATTGTTTTTCCCTTAAAGTACAGTAAGCTAGTGCTACTTTTTAAAAAGTCTGCCTTGTTTAGGGAATATTTAGGCCACAGTGTTGCCATTAAATACTTTATCAGTGCAAAGGCAGAGCAAACCTTTATGGGCATGTGAAACAGATCTGTGGGCTCTTTTGTGTGTGGTGATAATACTGTACCTGAGATTGGGCTGACTGTGAAACCGAGTGCAATTCATCCCAAAACTTCCATCTGTTTGAAAGATATGAAAAGTATGTGCTAACGGGTTGGTTAGAATTAGGAAGAGTGCAAAAGTCTGTTTTGACACAGCAAGCAGAGGTGCTGTAAGGAAGGCAGGTCACTGCCAGGATGGAAAATCCTTCATTTCCAGTACCCTCAGAGGTACTTCCCACCCTGCAAAGTTAATTCCTATGATCAATGATGCTCCCTTTCTGTAAGGAGAGAAATGAGTGTGGAGATCCAGGGAGTGAAACCATGTGCCTCTCAGGATTTTACCTCTTATTTGCAAAGAGGTCAGGGTTTTACCCCAGCCCTGCAAGTGGCATGTCTGGCAAGACTATATGTATTTCACATTCTCAGCAAAACGAATGAAGCTAACCTGGGAGGCTGGACCTGTATAAATGTGATTTCCTCTTTTTAAATGCTGCAAAAGATAAGCCTGTTCTCAGCTGCTGGTCTTGGGAACCGGGCACTCTGCCTTGCTGTTGTGCTCAGCAGGATGGGTACATCAAGATGCGTCAGGCCAGGCAGGTTCTGGCTGCTCACTCTGGGTATGAACTGCAGGTTCATACTGCAGGTTTCTCTGAGGTTGTCCACACTGCGTCCTGTGGAGTGGAGCAGATACTCGTAGGTTGGTAGCAACAAACCGCTTCTGTAAGCCATATAACTGCTTTAGTATTAGCCAAGAGGAGGGGGTGATTAGCCATAAAACAGTACAAGGCAAATAGTACCCTTTATCTGGGGCTCTCTGTGCAGAACCACAGTTGCCATCAGAACTGGAGATGAGTTTCATGGCTGTACTTTATCCACGTACGAGACAGTCCCAGGCAAGGCAAGGCAGGCTTTGTGCAACGCAGTTGGCTACACTTCGGAGAGGGTTGCATCATTTATCATGGAGGAAGTCACATCGTTTATCATTCATGACCAGAAAGGGTTTTGATTCTGAGATCAGTGCACAGACAATGTCTAGAAATGGGACAGCTTGTTTTATCTAGTTTTTTGAGTCTGCTAATGTCAGGAAGTAGAAAGTTCAAGTCTGATGTCACTGGTAGCATTCTCTATGTTTTCAGCTGACAGGACATAGAGATGGCTATGAGGAAAAGCACCAAAAAAAAAAAAGGTCAGCAAGTATAATATAATGAGAGAAGGAGAAGTTATATTGTGTATGGAGGAAGTCAGGTGAGCTCCCATTTGGAGCAGAAATGTGTTGCAAAGTTAGTGTTTTCACAGTGTGAAAATATCCCTGTTGTTGCCTCAAGCAGAGGAGCTGGTAACAAAGCATGCAGGAAGCTTTCTTACAAAACACCTACCTCATTTCGTAAGTTTTTTGCTGTAATTCAGTGTTTAAAAGGCAATGAATGTTCTCTCACCATGGGTACTTTTTTCATCTCTGACATTTCTTTGGACAGATACTCTGAGTTCTTTTGAAAATCAAACCAAACATGTACAAATCCAACTCTTTCTTTGAAATGGTGTAAAGGTTTAGCTGCAGAGAAACGGTTAAGTAGGATGAAAGGAGAGTAGCATAAGACCAGCCACATGAGAGCAACTGTTTGCTTGTGTTTTACCCCACTGATTCCCACCCACTCCAACCCAAATAATTGAGTAAAGGAATGTTATAAATTAACGCATGCTAAGTTTTTATTTGTGCGGTGATGAATGATTTACCGTGTTCTTCCATTGACATCATCTTATGTCACTGGAGCACTGTTTACATCAGGTAGGCAATTCTGGTAATCCCCAGAAAATCTGTGCATTGTTTACCAAAAACCACTATTTTTAAAGAAGAAATGTGCTTTGCCAAGGGGTCTGAAGCATGTTAGACTAGAAAAATGCTTCCTTTGGTGACTGAGAGGAAAAAGTGCGTGCATGGATATAAAAGCACATGGCTTCATGGTAAGTGCGTGGCGGTAATTGGCCGAGCTGTGGTGTTTTACTTCCAGAAATGGGAGGGCAGTCAGGCCAGCTGCTTTCATGAATCATACTTGCAGGTCTGAAGACAGAGGTTTCGGAGAAGCACCTTGCTTTTTACAGCTGATGGCAGATCTTGCTGCGTACCTACAGCAAACCAACCTAAGAGGCAGCTCTGCTTTGCTTTTCTTTCATCTGTTGTTTCATCCAGATGGACAAAATCATGGGCTTTACTTTGTTCTGAACTTAATATTTCAGGGTTGTTTTTTTTGCCTGCAAACTTTCCACTTAAACAGTTTAATGATTATAAAAGTGTAATGAACTGTTATCTCTGCGATCCACTCGTATTAATGACTTCCTTTGTGCTGCTTCGTGCACGAGGTGAAACAAATGAAGAGCTATATTAATTATTCATCACCCAATGAATTTCTTTTGCTGTAATTCTGTTTTGGGTTTGTAGATCTCTTTGCATAAACTAATTGATTTTAATCATAATAATCCAAGTGGTTTTAATTAATAATTTAAATATAATTGTTTTGGGAAGTTCTTTAGTTCTTCTGGGCAGCTGGCACTTGAAAACAGAATTTGGCAATGATTTAAGTTCAAAAACATAGAGTAAGGTTTCTTCAGCTGTTATCAAACGAAATTAGTAACTCAAAGGTGTGGGATTTTCTTTGGATGAAAGGTTAATCAAGTCCAGATCCAATTGTGTTCTAATCTAAAATTAAATACGAAAAAAAATGTGAAGTAGGGACAGGGAGTTTTCTAAGCCTGTCACACCTCAGCGTGGCTGAGGAAGGAAGGAGGGGGGTGAAGTTCGTGCCAAAGCAATCACACCTTTTATCTCAAGAACTGTTTTCAGCAAAATACGCTGATCTTATTTTCCGTCCTCCCATGCTTTGGATAGGAGTTTCAGGAAAACTTTATTCTTCCTTTGCTGGTGTGGATCTAATAGAGGTTTCAAGACAGGAGGACTACCGACTGGCAGGCTAGTGGTTTGACTCACAGCAGAAGAAATTAAGATATGTCAGTTCAAATAGGAAGGTGATTTACCATGAATTGTCAGAAAAATCTCTCTGTTTCCTATGCTGGTGTTGCAGACTTTAACCACTGTGTACAGAGGGAAATACTGCTTGTCAAATACAGTTTTCCCATAGATGAGAGAGGTTTTTAACACTGCAGCATTACAAAGAAGTGGGCTTGTGGTGGTAGAATGGTAGCACCCTGACCTGCTTTGTAACTCAAAGAGTGGGGCGTAGGGTGGAAACAGGGCAGGAGCAAATGCTGCTCCAGAGCGGAGCAGCATCCCCTCCCCAGAGGTCCTGCACGGGCCTGCACGGGTCACTGGCAGCACCAGCAGCTGCCAGCACTGATGGCTCTCTGTCCATCTCCTGCCGCACATCTTGGTCCCTTCAAACCCCTGTTGCCCTCCCAGCGAGCAGGGTCTATCCTGTCAGCAGCGACATGGTGTGCCCCAGTGAGAGTGAGGCCGAGGCCTCTCCATGTCACAGCTGCCCTGTCCGGCCTGCACCGCCATGGCCGCCCTCAGACAGGGCATGGACACTTCCCACTTTCATGGAGCCAGTTTCAGCAGCTTTAATTACATCTGCGGTTTGGATCGCTTTGCTTGGCCATTAAAATCCATTTCACAAAGAGTAGTATTGAAACGAGCAAGGAATATTTGTGGCGGTTGTGGATTTCCTCCAGGCCTACAGGGAAAGTAAATTAGTTACTGAAAACTTGACAGTTTGTCCCAAGTGCTTAACACTTTCCTTTCTGGAAGCTGTCTTTAAATAGGCAAGTGACTTTTAAAGGAAATAATATGCTCAATGTGGGTTGGGTTTTTTTTCCCCTTCTTTTTACGATAGGGCTGTAATTGCAAAACCAGCCAGGAGTGATTTGTTTGAAGAGGAAGTGTGGGAACTTCCTTTATAAATATTGCCTTTCCCTTCGTGTGGATCCAAATGTGGTTTCCTCCACTGACGGAAAATAAAGTGCTTGAACTGAACAACAAGCACTTTTTCCCGTAGCTCATGCCCCATGAAAACATGGAAGAGGTTTCATTAAAAAAAAAAATTAATAGATTTTTTTTTTTTCGAAAGCACAGGTTGTTAGCCAGGGAAGGACTGAAACTGGTTGGACCATGGGACGAGCAGGGTGTTTGCCTGACAGATGCCAATGGCTGCAAACGCAGGCATCCTCTGCTCAGGAGTGCCAGGCGACTTAAGGTCCTGTGGAACGAGGGTAAAATCAGTGTTTACAGCGCCCACGATTACAGAACCTGCTGTGACTTGCTCTGCAGGATAGGGCAGTATCAGCTGGAGCCCAGCTTCTATTGGAGTTTGGAATGGTTTCTTTTTTAAAAAAATCCTCAACATGTGTATCTTCCTTAGTGCGGTAGAAATAATAAGCCTGCACCCTTCCCTCAGCCTAGAAATACTTTTGAATTACTTGCAGAAGAGAGGTTTGCCCAGCAGAAGAGCAGCTACACCCAGGGACATATCTGTGCACAGCAGCAGTGGGTAAGTTAAGCTCACAGGGCAGGAAGCAAGTTTTAACCTGGCAGGAAAAGCTCTGCTGGACTGTTGCACTTTTTTTGGGTTTAGTTTTGTTGGTTTTTGTTGTTTTGTTTGGTTTTTGGTTTTTTTTAAAGGGCATGTTGACAGAGTGTATGGGCTTCTTGGGTGTGCAAGCAGCCAGCTGGCCTGGCTTGCTAACATAAATCAGTGCAGATGATGGGAATCAAGGCAGGGGGTCCAGTTCTCAGCTCTGAAGGATTCCAGATTAGGAAGACAGCTCAGGGAGGAAGCAAGGGGGGTGGAGGGAGACCAGGCTGATTCCCTGAGAGGCACTGAAGACGAGAAGAGCCCTTCTGCCTGATTTGAAGGAGAGCCGTGTTCTTATATTGCTGGTAATTAGGCTGAGTTGCCTTGTTCCTTGGTTTTGATGAACAAATGAGACACCTCTGGTATTTAAACTTGGATTGCTGTGGTGCTTTCTGATCTGGCCAGCACGAGGCACAGCCAGGCCACTGTTGTATTAATGAGAAGGTTCTGATTTTTACTGATTTCTCAGTGCGGACAGTGAAATTTCTCTCAAGCTTCAAACTGGGCTTTGTAGTGATTCCTTTCTGTGCCTTTAGAAACAAAATACATAAACTTTGCCGTGCAATGGGCTGTCCTGGGAAAAATCAGTCACAATTGAAGAAGATACCTGAAACTTCACAGATCCTTCCGTCTGGGCTCTGCAAGGCTTGCCTGGCTTGCCATGCCATGAGTCCTCACAGCATCTCATACTGTGTTCCAGAGGAATTGGCATCCCAGTGGGGTATGACAAACGAGTGGAGAGTGAACCGTGGGTGATTTTTACTTTTTAAATATAAAGTTAAGAATAAAGCTCTCAGCTCTCCACTCCAATTTGCTATATCTAACTGTTCTTCCTGCACTTTCTTCTCTGTTCAATGTCTTGCAAATGCATTTAAAGCCCTACAGTGTTCAGGATAAGCTCTCCATCCTTTTATGCTTTTCTTCTTGTTATCCACACCATCCTTTGCTGCTATCTCCTTATGTCACACGCTCTCTCATCCCTGCTGCATTCCCCATTTAACGATCTTTTCTCCTTTTTATCTTCCTACACTTAGCATTTTTTTCCTCTCCTTTTTCGCACTCCCACTGTCATGCCTGCTCTTTTTCCAATAAGGCAAGCTTCATTTTATAATTTAGGGAGTAAACCTTCAAATTCTTGTGCAAGTACTCCTACTGACTACATGATGAAGAGACTGCAGGACTGGGCAATAGCTTGGCAGATGTATGGGGAAAGGTGGTGAAGCCAATTTTAAAGCAGTCTTAATTACCTTGGTGGTTTGGATCACTTTGGTTGACTATTAAATGCATATTTCTAAGGCGAGGTGTGCACCAGTGGCAATGTATAAATAATAAAGTATTTCAAGAGCTTGATATAAAAGACTTTATAGAGGTAATATATTACTTCCAGTCGAGAGAAATGGACGGCACTTTAAAATCTGTTTTACTAGCACCCTATGTTTAAAAAACCCCTTCTTTTTGTTTAACCTCCTGTGCAAGCCTGGGCTTGTTTGAGGCTCCCAGGATCCAATTTCATGTAGTATCCTATTTCAAATCCAGGCCAGAGCAGATCGATCAAAAATCAGTGCTCTCAGAAATAAAACTGCCTGTGGAAAGCCTTCAACGACAAGAAGATGAAAGGGGGAATGTAATACAGCAGATACTGATTTTCTTTTTTCAGGTGGGAGGCTCTGAAGAAGTGTCCTTGAATGTCGCACAATTTACCTTGATTGAACAGTAATGGTTGTAGGACAATTTTGGTGACTTTCGTGTACTTCAGTTAGTAGTTAACAGCAGTGTTTTGTGAAGGGGTAGGGGGTGGTGATTGGTGTTGCTGGGGTTGTTTCAAGCCAAAGCAGCAGCTGTAGTATATTTTTATGGCAAGCACAGAGCTACCTGTAGGTCTGCACATCGCCAGAATAACACGAGATTCACAATAATTCAGGTCAGTGAAAGATGTATTGGTATTTTGAAATGATCAAGCTACTTCAGTACTTTGAAAACTGCTGGTGAATGCAAACTAGTCCAACTGATCTGTGTTTATACTGGTTTTTACAGTCAGCACAAACATAGATCACAGTCTGATTCATTTTCCACCATACATATTTCCAGTATATGTATTTTCTCTGTGCCTCTTACCTTCCCTGGCCCTGAGAAGCTAAAGCAGAAAAAAAAAAGAGGATTATCTGAGAATTGAGAAGAGCGGGAAAGAGCAGAATCATTTTAGGACTTTGAAGGAAAAAGCAAGTGAAGGGAAAACTGAACTTGTGAGCTCTGGGTAGTTTTGAATTTTGGCTTGAAAATTTGGCTGTGCCAGTATTATGTTGAATTCCTGGAAAACTAAGAATAAACATGTTTAATCATAAACATGTTCTGCTGTGTAGCAGTGGTCTCTCTCCTGCGTTAGGTGGTGCTCATGACGTGAGGAGCATCTTGCATTGCTGGGAGACCACTGGGTTGCACAGGTGGGCCCCTTGCATGGAGGCGCTGTGTCACGGCCGCTGGCCCTGGCAACATTTGCTGTCAGAGCAAGGAGGAGGCTTCAGCGGACAGTTCAGTGTCCTCGTCTGCTGAAAATGTGCTGTCCAAAGCCAGCCAAGACAGTAGCAGTAAGCACAAAGAGTGCTTTTTGAAGGTGCTGTACGCTCTGCCCCTCAGACAGTAAGGGCTTGTCTCTTTGGGACCTTGAGCTTGGTGGGCTCTTCAAAGGCAGATACGTATAAATGTATTTTAACTGAGCAAGGCTAGTTAAATACACAGGCTCATCAAAGTGGAAGTGTGAGTGGTTCCTGGCTTTGCAGAAGAGGGTGTTGGTTGCTCCTGTAGCCTTTTCCCATGTGAATGCACTAATGCACACAGGCACATTTGGGACAGCAATTCTGGCCTTGTGAAAACTTTCACTTCAGTGACTGCAGGATTTCACCTTTGGTCTCCAAAGCAGCTTGTGTTTTGTGAACTACTTGATTAACCTTCAGCTAGACCATAAGTGGCAGGTGTTTATGTAACAGCCAGAGATTGGACTCCAGCTTGCAGGCCATCTTTATTACTCGGGAAGCTGCATGTGTTAGAATTGAAAGATCTGCCTCCACAACTTTCTGAGGAGGCCACTCTGGTCTCCTGACAGATTTGTAGAAAACAAAGCTCTTGATGAAAATGCTGACCAGGTTGCTGCTGAAAGTCTGCATGTGGTCATCTTAAGGACTGAAAGAACCCTGCTAAGCTACTAGAGAGGTTCTTTCCTGTCTCTCTCTGTTTATACAGTGTAACAGAGTAAAGACACTGATGAGTTTTTTACTAACTTCTGATACTTTTTTAGCCAGAGGGCACAAAATTAAGAAGATGTTATTCCATTACATTATAAGGATATTCATTTTAACAGATCAGACTCCTAACATGAGCACCTGGCATGCCTCTCTAGCCAACAGTAAGAGAAAGAGACCCAGTTTCCATTGCTTTCTGAAAGAGCCTACCTTCTTCCTTTGGCTATACTGCGTACTGAGAAACTACCAGGTTTTATGAGACACCTACACCAGCGTGTGTAAACCTCCTGTACTGTGATATACACAGGATTCATTTTGAAACAATTTGCCAAATGGCATTTGGAAAGTCATGGGCACAGACTGCACTGTTTATTTTGAATTTATCACCTTAACTCCCTGGAACTCAAGTTGGAGATAAAAAATAAATATATGGAAATCTCTCTAATGTGTATTGGTTCACCTAACACACAGAAAAGTTCTGATCATATCTGGCTTGCATGAGTGTTGAGCTTGTCACGTAGACGAGCCAGGGTCACTGCAGGTGTGCTTAAAATAAAGACAACCTGGAGTTCATTTTTACATCTGATTTGTAAAGTTTCATTTTCATGATGAAAAAAATCTACAACCATTACTGTGCTAAAAGTCTGCCTCTCCTGTTTGCTCTTTTAGCACTCACAGGTAGCTAATACCGTTAAAATGACTGTGTAGCATGGCTTTTATGGTATGAGTTTAGGACCGTGGTGTTAATTTGCAGTGAAAATAGCCATGAGTTACACTGACCGTCCCAAGTGTGTGCCAGTAAAATTATTTGTGTTACAGCTCACTATCAGGCATCATGTTTATGCCTTACAGTTGAGGATCTTTTTAAAATAGCTTTTTCTGCAAACGCTTAAAACTTATAGATGTGACTTCTTGGTATCTTGGTATCTATACTCATTTAAAGTTTCCAAGTTAAATGTGGTTTAAATTGGAAGATGAGGAAGTGAGGTTTAAGTAGCTTTTGAGAAATCGGGGTTGCTTCTCTGTTGCTTTGCATTGGATTAAATCCTTATGCCGAGTGGCCAGGCAGTGACCAGTATGGAGCAGCATTTGGTGCTGGCTCAGCACCTTGCTGGTCAGAGAGCAGCCCTGTTTGCCTTGTGTGAATGACAAGACAAGGGATGGTTCTGTCCAATACCAATTGTAAGGTTTGATAAAGGATGATCTGAAGAGGCTGAAAAAAGTGCTGTTCAGCACTTGTCCGCTGATGCTGGCTTTGATTCTTACCCTAATATGCAAGATGCTGGACCTCAGCCTGTTGACAGTTCAGGGGTAGCATTCTTGCTGTCGGATCTTTGTGGTGAAATACTGTTGAAGGTGCAGGTAGGATTTCTAGAGTGGCCAGAAGGGACAGCGAAGAAAGAAGTACGTTGTGGTAAGTGTGTTGAATTCTGTCGTTAAGAAATCTCTCTGGAAAAGTCTATAAAGAGATTTAAATGTATTTAAAGGTATTTAATGTCCTTAGACTAAAGGGAAGGATATTCAGAAAGGGTAATGGAGCATAAACTATTTGGTTTCAGTTTTGGGTTATGCTGGTCTTTGTTCTTATAATGTACCTGTGTCAGATAATCAGATTCTGGTCTGACACTAAAATTTTAAAACCAAAAAACTCCAACGTGTGTGGTTTTTTCTTTTTTGGAAATATTTTTTTCTTTTTGCCCCACAAAGTACAGAAAGAACAAAATGAAAGAGCTGAGTAAAAGCAGTTATCCTTTTGAAGTATATCCAGCAATATTAAACACTTCCATTATTATTTTAATATTCTGTTAACTTTTGCACATGGTCAGTCAAGGTCTTTTCATTGTGCATAAAATTGAGGTCAAAAGTGGGATTGAATGGAAACGGGGAAAAAAAAAAGAAAAAAAAAGAGTGTAAGCAGTATCAGATTTAAGTGGATTGAAGGTAGAGCTATGCTGAGCAGCTTCAAGACAAGGATGATACTAAGCCCGAGGTAGCCAAGCCGGGGAGACAGAAAGGAAGTCAGTAATATAACACTGGAGTTCATGTGCTAGGAGTGGAGTTGGTGTCTCTGAGGTCAAGGAGATGAAGGGGGCAGGATGGAGATGACCAAGAGCGATGTGAGATAGAGAGCTGAAGGTGAGGGAAGATACAGCATTGGCCAGATATTGGAGTGTAGTATAGTGATACAAAGCTAATTAGGGATGTAAATACACTGCTATGTTTAGAGTCATAAGCTGACATTTGATATCACCCTAAAGTTTTTTATAGTAGATTCTATATCCTGTTTCCATATGGACAGATTCTCAGTGTTGTAATGTAGCCTTCCCAGCACTGAAATGTGAAGATCAGTTTTTGAAATTAAGCTCAAAAAAGCAGTATGTAGTGTTATCCTACATGCTTCATCCTATCAAGTGCATGGTGCTTGTTAGTTCAGCAGCCGAATAGAACTTCCATGGGCATATACAAGTCTATATGAAAAGTATCTGCTCCATATGTTACGTGTAGCTGAAGGCTTGGGGGAATAAGGTCTGTGTCTGGGAACCAGATAATACAACTTTCTATCCCTGACCCAGTGCCTGCTCTTTCTAACAAATAAACAAAAGCCTCCCTCAAAGAAATGTGGTTTATGATCTGTTTTTAGCTCTAGATGCAAACAGAAAAAAGCACTCAATATGTTCTTACTCCTACTTATAGCAGCACTGGCTTTAGGCACCGCAGGACGAGGACTGTGCTTCGTTCCTTGCAGTTTTTGGAAGCCACGATCCCCCTGGCAGCTGCAGCACTGGAGCAGCACATTGTCCACTTGCAACGTTTTGCACTTGGACACAACCTATCAGCCTGGGTTTATAATATTTTTTAAATGATGGTGTCCAAGACATTCACCTTGAATACAGAATCACAGCTGCCTGGTGAGGGAGAGGATGCTTGCAGGATGGGAAGGTTGTTCACAGTTGTCCTGTCTCTATTGACCTCTCTTGAGGGTCTTTGCTGTATGACGTGGCCATGGTGGTCTTCATCCTTTCATCGTAAAGGAGCATTTTTATTTGAAAGGCAGAGATTGTGTCATATGAAAGGTGGGAGCAGTTAAGTGCGTTCAGATTAGGGTGCGACAGAATAAGAGCTAAATGTAGTCTAATGGCAGTAATCTCCCGTGCTCTGTTTGTGCTCATGATTTCTGTCAGCTTTAAAGAACAACTTCCCTAAGTACCTTTAACTTCAGATCAGACTGGAAGAGATTCCAGCTGTCAGACGACCTGTGATAGTGATGTGTATTTTAGTTCCTTTAGCTCAAACAGTCAATTTTGACTGGCCAGCTGGCCAAACCCATACCATGAAAGACCAGTTCCTCATGGTGTTCCAGTGTAAGATACTGAAAAAGAGCCGTAGTGCTATGAGCAGGAGGTAAAAGGAGAAAACCCAAACCAAACAGAATCAGGAAGCCTTGCAGCAGATGGTACCACCTGTGTCCATCTAAGCCTAGCCAAAGCAGTGTGCCATTTGAGTGGAGAAACCTGGAAAATCTGATGACTCAGTCGGAATAAATAGGGAGACAGTGAGTGAGATTTCTGGCTCGTATCCCAACACTCTTATGAAAAAAGGCTTCCTATTTTATAACAGAAAATTGAGTACAGTTTGATAGCATCATTCTCTGGCACAGTCTGTTACCGAATACAGGCTGAAATGCCTGGTGTACCCATGTGAGAACTGACACATAAGTTGTCTGATGACTCTTCCAGGTTATGGTTGGACCTGTTTTCCCAGTAAATAAATTTGTGGTGTTATTAGGGGGGGATATACCTTTATTACTGGGAGTGTAACTAGCTGGACACAGCAGTCAGGGCTGACAACATTCAATTCCTTTTTCAGAGTCAGCCAAACACTAATTTCCATGCACTTCAGTTGTTGCAACTGCAAAGTTGAGATGTGAACCAACTGTGCAAGACATCCCTAAATCACTGTTCAGCAGTGCTTGCAAAAATGTTCTAAAGGAGAGAGGCAACATGGATATACAAAGGAAGCTCCTCAGTGGGATGAGGTCTTGTTTCCTTGATGACTACCTCCACCTCCTTCCTTCTTGACTGAGGGGATGACCCTTCACATCCCTTTGCACTTCCTTTTACTTCTGTATTTCCTTTTCTTCTATGTGCTTAAGCTATACCAGATCCGTTTTTCCCTTTGTCAGTAAGACATAGGAAGAAATCTGCCCTTTCCCTTGATCCTAAAGTCTAAAATTTTTGCCTGTCTCTTGGGTTGACTGCTTTTCTTGCACTCCCCTCCTACGACTTCCCTCAGTCCCAGTCCAAGCCTACACTCTTGGGTTAGGCTGTATCATGCAGCTGTGGTCTAAATATCTCACCCGCCTCTTCTCTGTGTCCCTCATCTCACAGTTTTGCTGAGTATCCGTGTTCATCCTCCGCCTGGTGAGGGTGTAGGTTCCCTCAAACAGCATTTCCTTGGGAAGAGATGAATGTACGTAGTCTTAAAGAATGTGTCACCACAGCAACCAGATATGGGGAATGCAAACAAGAAATTAAATCTCACTAAATATTAACAAAATAAACTTGATTTAGTACTGGGCAGCCTCAGGAGACACAAAGGGAAAATAAAATCCCTGCTGATGTTTGTGTCTTTCCTCCCTGGGGAGCCGGTGTTACGCAAGTCTCAAAGTCAGGGTCAGCTGAGATGAGATGGCTTTGGAGCAAAGATGGTGAAGTTTGCTGGGAGTTTGGGTCTCTCTCCCCTGGGAACCTCCATGTGCTGATCTTTTAGTGCATGTGCTGGCATTCACTGTAAACTGTTTGAGTGGGCATCGCATGCTTTGATAAAAAGTAACTGGGAAATAACTGAGTGTAAGAAACAGGTTGAGGCATTCAGCATTCACTACGTCTATTGACGGGGATGTTTTTTCAAGGACAGTTGTCATCTTCAGATTCATGTTTAACAATACATGAACCCTTTTTTTATCCCTTTTTGGCATATAGAGTGATGTTAAACAATATCAGATGGTATT
>NW_010209901.1:13986-32407 GCF_000695765.1 Mesitornis unicolor | reverse complement strand
CTTTCCCTAGAGGGACAGACAGTGTTTCTCTTCCATTCTTAAATGTTTGATCGTGGGAGGTGTTGAGTACTGCCATTGATAAGAACGTGTTCTAGCTAGAGAAGTGCCAAATCATACAATACCCCATCTGTAATGCCAGGCATTCTTTCTGGTAATATATCAGTTGAGCTCTCAGATTTTCAGTAATTAGTTGTACATCTGTGAGCAACTGCCCATCTGATTTATTATCTGAGCAGCTATTGAAATACAGAACATTGCCCCATTCAGCTTCGGGACTGAAAGTTATGGTGTGCTAAAGTTGTGTTTAAAATGCAGTAAAATTGACTATGTATGAACAAATTACAAGTTTATGGAACACTATAGAAGATCTTAAATCAATATTTTAAGGTTCATAAATTTAAGGTGATTGAGCATATCTTGATGCATATGAATATATTTTTAATCTCTGCCTTCTTTTATTTAGTAAGAAGATTAAGTGCTGTCCTGGAAAATAACTTGATTGTAGTGAAGAAGACTTAGAGGAAAAGTGAATGTAAGTATTTCACAGCATGTGTCAATTATTTGTTTGCAAACCATTGGCATCGATGATATTATAAATCATGCTAAATTGGCAGCCTAGTTTACCTGAAAGACCACTTTCAGTATGACAGGAATGCTGGATCTGATCATTGTGCATATGTGTGTGAGATGTAAAATGTCTATTACGTGGTTTTCAGTATGGGTCTGTAGTCTTCACATACATAAATGCTTTTAACGGGCCGCATGCTATTAGTTTTTGCATGCTTGTGGACTGTTCACAGGAAAAATGTGAATATGAAGTTGTCAGCATGTGCCCTTAAAAGAAAAAAAGACCCACTAAGCCCTGTATAGATACCCATGGGGATCCTTAAAATCTGTAATGCAGATATATTCTCCGTTTCCAGAGGAATTTAGTCTAACTTGGTATAATGCAGCCAGCATATAGTATTTTTCTGTATACTTGCCCCAAAGATGGGAGTTTATAGTAGAAGACGATTGCAGGGTGGATTGGCAATTCAATTTAGAGTGAAATACAGCGGCTGCAAGTTCCAGGCTAAGTGCATCATTGCTCACTTGAGGTCACTTTTTCAAACCTTCAATAGTTCTCTAACAATAAGAGCTTTGGTTCATTTTCTAGACCCTTTTGAAACTGTTACTTTGCCAGTGAAAACCCCATTATTTTTCTTAAAGTAATTGCTTTTTCTGGCTGTATTTCATAACAGTGTGATCTCTCTGTCTGCATGCACATGTGTATGTGTACGTACATATTTGTGTGTGAAGCAAAGCCGAATCTCTGCAAGCCATACCCCAGGAGGCTTTGAGTGGCTCTGGTGTGCAGGGCAGTGATAGTCATGAACTTTTAGCTGCCACGGATTCATGCCAGCAGTTTTTCATATTGCATTTTTCCCACGGTCTCACCTTCCATTTCCCAGAGCCTGCCTGATGAGTCTGGAAGCAGTCAGCTAAGCCTTTCCAAATGCTGGACAAAGTACAGAATTCATGACTTAGATGTCAAATAGGATGGTGATCCCGCCTTAAATGTCCAACAAGCTGAGACAGTTTTAATTTTAGCCTTTGGGCTTTTATAAACTTGTCTTCTAAAATTACTAAGTGACCAGTAGTACTGAATCAGTGAGATACTGCAGGACCATTGTGAAATGCTGTCTGGTTTATGTAGAGTTGTCTACTGATATGGTGTTGCTTGAAATGAAGATCCTCAGATTTGACAACATTGTACCTAAGCTAAAGACTTACAGACTTGGCTGTGCATTGACTCTCTACATTACTGGTATCTGTCCCAGTTTCAAACCTATACAGGCTTATATGATATAAAATCAAATCCTTAAAACTTTCTGGTATTGAACAAAACGAAACAAAACACGGTTTGAAGGCATTTACTGGGACGAGTCACATTAGTTCCCTCAGGGTCCTAGAAGTATGTCTCAAGTGACCTTGTTTAGGCCAGTGGCACTTCTTAAACAATTCCACATGTGTGTGACAAGTTTGTACGTGTGGAAGTTTTTCTTGAGTTACTTTCACGTCGTTCTCACCAACTCAATCTTCAGTTGTTTCTGCTGGGAAACTTGCAAGGAGGTGCTGTTATCTTCAGTTCCCATTTTTTATGAACTAAGCAGAATATTTGGGTTTTGTTTGTTTGTAGTTTTTCAAATGCCTGTTTAGCTGGAGAGAACCATTTGAGTATGGGTTGAATTGTAAAAGATATCTGCCCAGTTAAAATGTCATTTCATGTATGTATATATGTGAAAGCAAAGAAAAGACATGAAGTAGAACTGCATTTCTGGAAGTTGAGCAGTAGACTATTGACAACATTATTATTAGCTGGTCACGAAACTAGCGGAGGAATAAACACATCCTTGTGGAGAGATAGATAATAGCACTTTGTCCTTGATGTAAAAATAAATATGATCTCCAATACAAGTTATATTTCTGTTATTTTAATTTTGTGCGTGTATAGACTGAGCTCTTGAATGGAAACCTTCTTCTTGATCTGGCTGTTGCAGCTATTGGGCATTAAAATTATAGATTTATCCTTCTAAACTTGAATAATTTTCAAAAATTAATTGGCCTTACATTGGCTGAGATTTTTGCAGTGTCACCAAATGAACAGATTTACGTGGAGAGGAGGAAATACCTTTTCATATCTACTTTGGGTTTTATATCATGAAAGTGCCTATGGAGACATTTTCATGTAAAAGGTCAGCAAAGCCCAAGAGACGGACCAAAGCACTTACGGGGACCAAGAGGAGCAGGGGCTTTACCTGCAGTCACCTACAAACCAGAGACAGAGCCTTGAAACTATGAAATCCAGCACCTCCTCTTACAATCATCCATTTTGACGTGTGGTGCGTACAGAGCTCTTTATTTTTTTGTTGTTGTTTAGTCAAAATTGCAAATTAAATCTGTAACTTGGGTTTGAATTCATTGTAATAGTTTGGTAGGGTAGCTGGTAGGATTTTGGCTTTGATTACCGAAAAAGTCAGAAAGTGGAATCAACTTGGAGAAACTTCCTCTTCCTCATTCTCTTCCAACAAACTTCTCAACTGACCTTTCATAGAGCTGAAAGCCAGAGTTGAGGTGCTGGAGGAATCCAGTGAAATGTTGATTTGTTGTGTTTCTTCACCTGCTGAAAAGGAGAGAGGAGGTGGGGAGAGTGATCTTATTTTTTATTCTCCTGTAAAAAAATATATGGAAAAGCTGGGAAAAAATGTAAAATGGACTGGAGGGGATGATATTGCATTAGGCTGATGATACATCAAAATAATCTTGAGGCAGTGACTGCAAGGAGAAGGAAGGTGAATGTGTACTTTATGGATCAGGAGCAGGCACCATCAAGTTAAGCACAGGCAGGAAGGTGCATGGGGTGGGGGGAAGAACCCCCAGCCCTAATCAGATACCAAAATTAGGTTCTCGCTGCATATGTTATAATCTGAGATGCCTGGAACAAGTTCTTAATGTAGCACTGGGAGTTTTGTTCACTGTTCTCAACAGTATTTATTATGTAAAATGTGTGCACTGGCACCATAAATAGCCTGGTTCACACACCCTAGTGAAGGGTGAGGACCACATCATGTCATGTGCTGTCACTGAGCTCTGCTTGCTGGTGGGCAACTTCTTTCTGCAAAGTCTACGGGGATGCTTTTTAGGGGATTATGAAGGTGGACTCAAAAACAGTGCCCATCCCAAAGTGTCCACCTTACTTTCAGAATCCAGTTGGGTACTGCAGAATTATTTGCTTATAAGAACTTGGCTCGTATATCGTGAATGCTATAGATAGTTCTCAGCAGCATTTGGATAGCACGGTAAATAAGGCATAGAGCCACACTGGATAATGAGGAGGAAAATCAACACTGAGGAGTTGCTAGTTGCTAGTTCATTAAGTAATGTCTATGCTGTGCATGAAATGAGGCAGGGGAGAAGGGGGGAAAAGTCTTCTATCATAGAGACTATTAGAAAGGAATCACATAAGGAACTTCAATCCTAGTATTTTCTGGATATGACAGTCAGTCAGACTGGAGTCCCCAAAATCACCTCTAAGACTGATCTTTAGATCTGTAGGACTTAACTGACCAAAACATTGGGTAACATTTTTTCAGTATGTTCTGCGTGTCTCGGGCAGCGGGCAAGAGCAAGATGTGGGCTTTCCAAAATGTTCTCACAGAATTTCTGCTGTCATCACTGTGAGACCCAGGGGGAGTACACAGGGTTTGCATCTATCTTCATGCTTGTGCTTTCTGGCATCTCTTCCAGTACCTGTGTCCCGTCTTTCATTTTCTTTCCCTTTGGCTCTGTCCTGTGGCTCTAGGAGAGATGGTGGCTCTGCACTGCCAGCACGAGTGGTCTGTGACACCAGGTCAGGCTGGAACCACCAGCAGTAGCAACTACAGGAAAGCCCTGCATAATGATCTCTCTGGGGTGTGCAGAGCGGCTTATTTGGAGACTTATGCTGCTGTTTTCCCATATGCTATCAAGTACAATCTTTTATTTCCCTCTAATCTGGGTTTTATATTCACTGGGCCATGTAAAGGCCAGATGCCATGCCTTTGCTGCTAGATCTTTGTGACAAGAGTGCCCATGGTGAAAGTCCTGCCCTTATTATTGAGCACGGAGTGGCTGGGAGGGAGCTGGCTCCTCAGGCAAGGCTTGGCTCTCTGTCTTCCTCTGGCACCCTCTACGTGGGTGACCCATTTAACAAAAGCATCATGCAGCTCTGGATATATTTCATGTCATTGGCTACAGATGAAATTGTAATAGGGTTTTGCCCATATGTTGGCACTTTTCCCTCTATGGAGAAATGAGGCTGCTCTTTACCAGCAAATGCAGTACTTGAATATCTGCAATGTGTTATGAACTTCTCATACTTCACTTTGAGACCTGCATTGTAAAAAGTACCAGTAAGTTAGTTGTATAAAGGTGGTTTGTTGGGAGATGGGAGCATCCTTTCTCCCTACATTCAGTAACATTTGATCTAAGACCCTCAGGAGAGAAGATTCTTGCAACAGACCACAGCTTTTTATTTAGAGGTATCCATTCATCTTCCTTGAAACATAGACCCACATGTCAGTCTTTCTTATACTTCTCCAAAATAATCTCCTGGACAATACCTAGAAAAACAAACAGTAGATGCTTTACCACTTTAGGAGAGGGATGGAAACAAGTTCAGCTTTACAATACTAGCTATTTTAAATGCAAAGTGATCCTTCCTTAATTAACACTTGGCAAAGCATTTTAAAGATCAAAGTGTCAATATTAGCTAATTCTCATGACACACCTGTCAGGTAAGTAAAAATTATATCCATTTATAGCCCAGGAAGCTGAAATACTGTCTAACATCAGCATTTTCACAGTAGCTACCTAGTTAATTTACTGAAATATCTAGTCTAATTCTCAGAGATTCTGCATATTCTTAGTTGTCCTAAATTATACTTGGAGCTCGAGAGTATTCACACTTTTGAAACCGAGTGCAAGTATTTTGGTACAGAAATGTGGGTACGGCAGCTGAAGCTGAGGCACTCACACTTAAGGCTTTTTCCAAACTTGAGCGTCCCTAAAAATCTTAAGGCACAGAGTTGTCCCAGTGGAGCTGCAAAAGGTCTGAGGTATAGATGGGCTTGGGAGGGTCAGTCCTCGGAGGGTTTTTTTGCAGGAAGGTGTGTATAGAAGAAGTATTTAGAGAAGGATAGGGTGCTTTGAAGTGGAAAGAAAAATGGTGTGTGATGGCAGTTAATTTTTCCACCTCCTGCTGCTGCTTCCATTAGAGATGCAGGTTACCTTGTTATTTCTGTCATGGCTCTTTCTCCTTTTGTTACAGCCTCAGCAGAGTGGTATAATTGGGCTGGAGGACACATTTTGTGATGCCGTGTTGAGCAACGACCAAAAAGGAGAGGGGGTTTTGAACAAGTGCTGTCTCCCCTTCAGTATTCGGCGCAACTTGTTTCCAAGTGGTGTTTTAGTTGGAGCGGTGGTGATTTTCAAGTGCCTCGCTTTGTCCCTGCAAACAGTTTTTGTAACCTGTGTGCTCTCTTTGGTGTGGTGATGCCCAGCCCTGAGTACAGCACAAAGCTGAAGGATGGCGTCACTCCGTCCCAGTCTGTTCTTCCTCTTGTAGGAGCAGGTGGGAACGGACAAAACCCCAGCCAAAGGCCGTCCATGGGCTGGCACTTAAAGGAGGGAAAAGCCTCCGCTACAAAAAGGGGTCCTGAGGGATTGAACAGCCTGGAGGAGGCGTGTGGGCTGAATTAGGAGTTGGGATTGTTTAGCTTTCAAATTCAGAGGACTTGTTTGCTGTCTTGGCGGTGCTCAAAGTGAATAAGTACTACTGCTAACAACAAAGCCAAAACAGAGAAGTGAAGGATTAAAACCAGAAAATGATGACTCACCCTCCCTTCTCCCCCCTCCCCAGTTTCAGTCCCCACTGAACAACTTTACCTCACCAAAGCCCTGGTGGCTTTTCGTTTATAAATAATCATGTGTTTGAAATGTTAAAATGTGTAGGCAGGGATTAAAAGGATATGTGATGCTACAGCATTAAAACAGTGCAGACCTCTGCAAGGGAATTGTGAAGGAAAATTAAATGTAGTTATTTTTGGCAAGGGCTGCTGCATCCTAGGGAGATCAAGAGAAAGCAAAAAGCAGTTTACCCTAGTCTAGTGAAACCAAGTAGAAAAGCTGGGTGCAGTAAAATAGGGCTTTGCATCAATTATTCACCCTACTAAAGCCAAATTTGAAGTTTTGGGGTTATCTCAGTTGTGGGGGGATGCAGGGAGGAGATTCACAGAGAAATTTCTGTCAAAGGTACCAGCCTAAACTCCTTTTCCTCCTGTAAAAGTTGGTGAATACAACTGCTTGGTTATCACCCACGCTGTAACAGGTTTCTTCCTTCTCCTAATCCACAGAGGGGCTGAGAGGTGGAGGGATGCCTGTAACGCTCTCAACTCCACGCAGTAGCCCATAGGGCTGTACAGAAGAAGCCGGTTGCAGAGCCTGTTTTGGGTATTATTCTGTATTCTCACAGAAGTAAGAATATTGGCACCAGGTTTCTTCTTGTGTCTGGCAATGAAAATTGAGAGTTGTCCCCTCTTAGGAAAAAAAAAAAGACCTTACAAACTTAAAGGAACTTTGCAGATCAGTTGCCAACATTGATCCTAGCATTGATTCTGGAATTTGAATATAATTTTTAGTGTCATTCTGGGATGCTACATTAGCTTTGTCTCCATAAACCTTTGATTCCTGGCTAAAGTGAGCCCTTTCATGGGACTGCTGATGTTGGAGTCACTGAAATCAGCCTGCTCACCCCCTTCTTTTTAATATTAGGAGAGTGAATGATACCAGTGTGAATGATACCAGGCACAGATAAGGGCACTGTTCTGCTGCTTTTCTTCCTCATGACCTTGGTGCTGTTGTCTGCTGGTTGGTACGGGGAAAGCATCTGACTGCTGTGTCTGTAGCAACTGTGCATTTGTTAATAAATGAACAATTTTAGGAGGCCCCACTCACCTCAGATCTCATTAATTTTTGCGACATCTCTGAGCCTGCAAAACCCAGGGAGTGGGGCTTTGAGGGGGATCTCCCTGGGGCACGCAGGGCAGTGCCACCCCCCTCAGCCCGGCCACCCCACAGCTCCCTTCTGCCCCACAGGCTGGAGTAGTGGCCCCCCGCTGCCCCCAGCTCCCTGCACGGGGCTTTCAGACCAGAGCTGGGCTTCTGCAAAAGCCTCTTTGAAGCTTCTGATCCCCCTGGGTTTGGCGCAGGAGCAGCCTGGCTGCAGGGGTTTTACGGGGTCTTTTCACACCCAGCAGTCCAGGTGCTGCATACGGGACGACTTAGGCTCCATTCCTGCCCCGCATCCTCACATTTTATGATAGCAGTGATGTTGTTCAAGCAGTTGTCTTAGGTGAACTGGTATCTTGCTTTGCTAAATGGAAATGGGCTGCATGAACATGTTGATTTGTATGGAAAACGCCACCTCCACTGCTCTTAATCTGTTACTTTTGTGCTAGCAAACATGAAAAAACACCCTGTGCTCTCAGAGTGTTACCTTTTTAATGCTGCTTGTAAGAATCTGTTTATAAGCCCAGCTTGTGTTCTTGTTTTGTTTTCCTCCTTGCTTTAATGCATTTAAAAGTATTAATTGCAAAAAATCTATGTAATAATCTGTAGTTCAATTAATGTTACATTTAATTAAAGGATTTAACAAGGATAAAAGTGAGAATTAAGTACTTGTCTGTTTAATTTCTTCTAGGGGTAAATTCAAGGCAAGCCTCAGCCTTATTTGATTCAGTTAATGTAATATGTGCAAAAGACATTACCTTTAAAAATAGCTATTCCTTTGGACATCTAGACAATATTCTAGTGCCCTGTTACTGCAGCACTCAGTTTGACCAAGCACAATGTCATGAAGTAGTGTCAAGACATAAAAATACCTAGTTTTTAGGTATGAAATTCTTACTGTCAGTAAGCCAATGACTTCATAAACAGAAGTCTTCCAGGGATATACAAAATATGCTCTTGTTTATCCTTGCTAGTTTTCCTTAAAATTACATCAGTTTAATTTGTGACTAGTTAAATCATTTGTATTAAATTATAGTTCCTGGGAACTTCCAAGTTTGCAAAACATTGTAACTCTGGTGTTTGTACACAGCTAGTGTTTTCTTTAAAATGTGTCTGGAAATCTCCAGACAACTGAGAGGACCTGCCAGGTTTTCTTCAGTGCTAGACCTATGTTTTCAAAAAGCATGGGGTTTAGAGCTTGTTTTTTGGTGGTTTTGTTTTGTTGGTTGGTTGTTGGGGTTTTTTTAACCTGGAGGAAGAATGATGGTGCTGGTTGCACTGAGGAGGCAGGAGGTGTGTATCACTTTGAGAGCTCTGACTGGTTATTTTTCATACATAAACACAGCCCTATGTTTATTTCTAAAGAAACACACACTACACATGCCCCCCCCATTCATCCTAATGGAAAGGATGACTTCACAAATCATAGTACCCATTATGGACAGTGTTATGGGGCTTTATACTCTGGCACCCTCTTCTTACCTTCTTTTCTTGAGCCATTTTCTGTCGAGATCCTTACTGCATGTCAGAGGGGTCCTGATGACGCCTCAGGAGATGCCAGGGCACCCTGACTAAGAACAGAAAGCTGGGTCACTGTTTTGACTTTGTCATCCTCTGCATCAGTTTCACATCCTAAAGTTTTCACTGTAGACCACTGGCCATTTGGCTCTTCAGGGTACTCATAGAGGGAAAAAGAGGGTCACAATAACATTTCCATTGTAAAGTTAAACTTCATGTTAAAGTTGAAGTCAGGGGCGGTGGAGCAGATTCCTGAAGCCCTTTAGCACTTCTTACAGCCAGTGTCTTCAGAAAGCGTGAGCTGTATCGTTTTGTACAGGAGAAACTTGTCTGGGCTAGTTTTGTCTCTGCTCTGCAGTGGCACTGATTGCCAGTGCTTAATTGGAAGGATTCAGAAATGGAGTGACTGGTGAGGTCTCCTTGATCACAAAGCCAAGGGGATCCTGTTCGAAGGCCAGGATGGTGCTAGGAAGGAGAGATGTGTGTGGTCAGTAACCCAGGGGTGAGCTGATTTGTGAATTCCCAGGTTTTTCATACCCTTGAGTGAGCTCAGATCAGGCCATCCATCCACATGTGAATTCTTCAGTTGATTGTCTTGAATAATACATTGAATTTGTTTGTTTATGGAGGTCCAAGCTGCAGGATATGCATCTTATCTGGTGTATAAATATTTGTGGTACTACCCTGGGTTTGCTTTGCAGGATGTGTACGCTTCCTTCTTGAGCGGCAACATGTGGGAATGTTCTACCTGTTTGCATGATTGCAGATGTTGCCTGAAGGAGCTCTGAGCAAAGAAGTTCTCTCTCCTGAGGGAGGTATGTGTGAGCAAAGGTTTTACAGCTGAGGGGCAAGCTATGCTGGGAGAAATTGTTCTTTGAAAATATGTCTTTGAAGTATATATAGGACCAGGAGGAAAAGAACACATAAATAACATAAACAGGGAATGAAAACAAAAAACTAAAGAAATTAAAACATTCCAAATACATCTACTTTGCACAACTGGAGCAAAATTGAGTATGCTAACATTATTATAAGCAAATGTGGTACCCTGAAAACAGTCATCTTATACAACAGCAGGCATTTATTCCCATGAAATAATCATCAGTGGACGTAACGTTCTCTCCCAGCAAGCCTGGCTGTTGTCTGTGCTGTAGTGAGAGGCAGCATTGCTTTCTCCAATTGTAGGGAACCTACTGAAGACGTTTTACTTAGATTGTGTCATGACACTTTTATACAGTCACTTTATTGGGTGCCAGTCCACGTCGTTGCTGAACAAAGTTGCTTGGTTCTCCCATCTCCCTTAGCTCTTGTTTCATCCATTTCCATGTGTGGCATAAGTATGGGTGCAACCATACCTCAAGCCCAAGCAAGAGCTGAGGACTAACCTGGCAAGGAGCTGAAAATTAACGTGACCAGGAGCTGAAAAACGAGTAGTTCCTGCTGGAGCAGCTCCATGAGCATCTTCTCACCACCTCTTGCTTGCCAGTACCAGCCCAAAGCAGAGATTTCCCTTTCAGAGCCAGGGACTGCTGCACTTAAAGACAACATAGATTCTCTCTAATGATGAACTAGTTGTCAATTGATCTGCCCAGATGTTAGGCAAAGTTTAACATTTACCCAGGATCTTTCTTTGAAATGAATTGCAGGAGAATCTACAGAGAGAGGGGCAAGCTACCTACTGTCAGATTCACTAGATAAAACTGAAACTCTGACCTTGTGGGACAGTAGAGGAAAAAGAAGGTGTCCCAAGTGAGTTATTAGGTGTGCTGTGATCTTCCTCATGTGTCTGTTAAGCAGCTGACAGGAGCCTTGCCTGTGACTCCAATTGCTGAATAACTGGGAGGAGGAAAGGGAATAGAAATGGGGGAGGCACATTTGATGTTTCATGACACATGATTTTGAGACAAGCATCTCTGCAGTGATGCTTTTTGTCTTCCTCCGCCAACTACTTTACTGAAGTTGAACAACATTTATTGTCTTTGGCATTAGTCTAATGCATCTAACGTTCTTTGGAAAGGTAAATATCTGACAGCCTCTGTGTAGTTAATTCATCCCCATGCTTAAAAGATTTGCAGTATCCTTGTAAAATATTGTCATACGAGTAGTGGGTGGTTGAGTGCATGCTGTTACAGTACGGAAAGGAGAGCTTTTTAAGTATATTCCCTAAGCAGATGCACATTACCACATACAACTGTGTTTTCTGGAAGTGGTTGGTATTGCACTGAGGTCTCAAATTTCCATTCACTGGCCCTGGAAAAGGCATAAGCATCTAAGAGACTGAAATTAGTACAAATTGATCTCATAAGTGCAGATTTTGTTAAAACTCTTCTCTGTCAGCGTGTGAGTGATGTTGATAAATTAGATTACCAAATGATTTTGTTCACGACAAGTTTGCTTTCATTATGGGTGAAATATGCAAAATAATATCTAAATAAAGACTAAGTTAAGCTGTTAAATGCTGCTTCCGGGAGTAATCAGACATTTTCTGGCTTCTGCTTTGATTTGAAGGCTGTCTGTCAACCTTCAGCTTTATTCGTGGTAAATAAAACCTCTTCCCTGAAGGGATCATGGTATGAGCACATAAGAACCATAATATTATGCCTGCCACAATCAGTGATTTTGTAGGGATCTCGTTAAAGTTCAAGTTCTTTCACTGCAGTAGAGGAGAAATACCAGTATATACTGGAAATAAATCAGTCACTGTTAAAGGGGATCAAGAAAGCTTAAAATACAGGAAGGCTGCTCAAGGCAGGTGTCAGCACCCTTTGGGAGAGAAGGAGCTAAAGATAACATGATAAATAGCAAAAATTGTAGTAAGGTCTTTCCCTCAGCCCTTCCTCCAGCCGGCAATTGTGGGTCCTGTGCTGGTTTGATAACCGGGGAGGTGACAGCCTGGAGAAGCACAAAGAAATCACTCAATGAGTGGAGAGCAAAGCAGGATTTACTGAGGGACCCGAGTGGGGAGAGGCACAGATATAAACTCTTGTGCATCGTACAGATGGATAGTAGGTGAATTTACTCCACACAGCCCTTTCTATGAGCATTGTCATGTGAGAACATGAATATGCTGAAGAAATCAAACCTCTGTGAACATCCTCTCAGCAGGTGAATTTCCACGGTGATGAGCATCAGGCATTAGTCCAAAGGCAGCAGGTAAAGTGCTGCCCATGGTCATAAGCAACACAACTGCATGCCAGATTTTGTGAGCAGAGATGGAGGGAGGCTCTGAAGTGGTTATTGTGGTACCAATCCAGAAAAGTCGGATGGAAGTTAAAGCAGATCTGACTGAAAAGCTCCATGCTTATTTGGGAGGAGGCAGCTTTCCATAAAGTGATTAAGTATTTACACGAACTTCTAATAGATGATGATGTGGAGAGGACTAACAAAGCCCATTGTAACAGTAATAGGAAGCCCAGGTAGGAACAAAAAGAAGATGATATATCTGGAGAGAAGAAGCTACGTGTGCAAGTGGCTGAGCATCAAGCTATGTGGGATTAACTGATCTCAGGGCTCTTTGAGGCACAAAAGGGCCTGGTGCTGTCTGATAATAAGCTCTGACTGAAATGCTGCCTAATGGCAAAATATTGATTGACTCTCATTTAGTATTAGTTCTGGACTGTGGCATATCTGACATGGCCCAGATTTTGAATTTTGGTGTCTTCTCTTGCTGGTTTATTTCTGTGTGTATGGCCACTGTAACACAGCATTTCTGTAGGGTAGGACTGAAACCACCATACCACAGGTTTCTCAACTCTATATCGAGATCGTACATCACTTGACAGTGTTGCTTTCACATTTGCACAAGTGTAATTCCCTTTTGTTGAGAATGCAGTAAGGGAATATAACTGCCATAAGGACCAACAGATGATTCAAAGTATTTGGTGGCAATTTGAGTTGCTCACATACCTAAGAATTGTTGTAATAAGTGTTTTCATGGAATAATGAAAAGTAATGTTCTAAAATGTAAATGTCAGATTGTTGCTGCTTTACAGTGTTACGTTATTAAAAGCATCTCTTTCTTGTTATCTGCTTAGTTATTTCTTGTCCTCTGTCCTTACTGCACAAATCAGAATTTTTGCAGTACAGAGGCTGAAGATTTACCCTGTGCCAAATAGTGATCCATGACCAGAGAGAGGGTTAGGACTAGGTAGACTGCATTTCTTTCCCACAGACCACTTGGTTCTAAAAATATCTCTTTTCTGAAAGCTGCTTCCATATGAAAGTGTGTTTGTGTGCTTATTACACATAATTTCCCTGTTGCTTTTGCTTGGGTGTCATTTCTTTGTCCTGTTTTGGATCCCTCTGAATTTTGAGCTGAGCTCTCAGGGGATGAGCGTGCTGGAGATCACCATGGCAACACTCCGAAAAATGCACACCGCAGGCGCCAGGCTTCGCTGCCGTTATCCCTGCAAGAGCTCTGATGATCTGTGGACTTGTGGACTTATTCAGGAGCTGTGAGAGGGACGGAGGTGTCTGAGAGCTGTGGGTACCTTGCCTATTAAAAACATTTCCTGTGTAAATTGAGGAACTCTGGATATCATTCGCTGATACGCAGTACTAACATACAGCATTTTCATAGCCCACCACTGAGATTTCCCTTAGCAGACTGTAAACTCATATAATTTTAATATTAGTCTCTTACGTCTCTCCCCATTTTCACTCAAGACTACTGTGGGAGCTATTGCAAAGGCAAAGATATTTATCCTGGTAAAAGCTTAAAGATGGTTGATGATAAAACATGTCAAAAATTGTGATGCAGAGTTTAAAAAGAGGTGAGTGCTCGTATCCCTGCTGTTCCCAAATCCTTTTTCAGGAGAAAAAGAAAACATTCAAGGAAGAGTTATTTTATAGATGAGTATTTCACGGCAGTGGTTGAGAGAGAATGGATTCTCTCTGACAGCAGAAAATACCTGGATAAAAGTGTATTGCCTCCTGGGACAAGAATTAGGGGTTCTAGGCTGTGTTCTGACAGGGGAAGTGTGTGACATTGGGGTTTTGTTTTATATTACTGAAATAAAAGTACAGCGTATGCCAGTACATGGAGGGTTTTTCTGTATTGTTTTTCTTTTCTTTTTTCCCTTTTTTAAAGTCCTGTTGTCAGCTCACCAGCCGTAAGACAAGACCACCAGAAGGACGTGGGCCTGTAACGCTCAGCGCAGTGACTAATGCAAGTGTGATCAGCAGCCTTGAATAAGGTGCTTCCACTTCCAGTTATAGCACAGGGAGTGCTAAATCCATCAGAGCACAATTCATGAACAAGCAGGATGCAGAGCAGGACTGCCAAAAATAGTTGGCAAGGAGCGCTTAGGAGGAAAATTGTATCCTTTCGAGGGGTTTTTCCAGTCACATCTGGGGACACGTAGAGGTCAATACCCATGTTAAACTTCATTTTGCAGCCCAGCTGCTTGCACAGTCAGGTCTCAAGTGCTGTTTTCTAGGAGAAAAAGGAGCAAGGCTCCTTCTCTTCTTTTGAAATGTGTTGGACAAGGAACACAATGCTGATGCTGGTGCCCTTTCCTTTACATCCATTCTGAAGAGATGCAGGATCTGAGTTTGTTGTGTTCCTCAGCTTGAGAAAGGATGGGGGGGCTGAGACATCAAAAGCAGCCTCCCTTCCCATCAGGATAACTAAGAGGAGGCTGTGGTGGCTGTGCCCACACCTCCTTTTCCTCACTGTTTCTAACTGGGCAGAAAAAAGACTGGAAAGCTTCTGGCCTTCTACCTGCTGGGAGGGAGCATGGGCAGGGAGCAAGACATGAGCACCCTCTGCACTGGGTGGGGAGGAGCAGCAGGGGGAAGAGGGGAGCTCAAATTCCCACTCTGGAAATGGGTTACACATTTTGCATTACTCACTGGGTAAAATCTACAAGCTAGTCCTGCGCCAGCAGCCCAGATCACCCACGCAGTTCGGTGCCCTAGAAGTCAGGTTTCCCTCAATCTGTTCCTGTAAATGTAGAAGTGTTTCTCGTTCAGCACTGGATCAAGGAGCCCCACTTTGGGCAAAGGCATCTGGTAGCAAAGCATCAGAGAGATGGGTGTGGAAGCTCTCAGCAGACTGAATTGAGATTTCCCAAGTCCTAAAAAAAGCATTCTCACTATAGAGCTGCTGTACAAACACGGCAGTGTTATCCGTGTCCTCCTGTCCTCTGCTCCCTGTAGCCAAGGGCGTGTGTTTGTTCTTGGATGTAGGTAGCTCTGGCATCTAAATGCAGAGATCCCTGCTAGCTGTGTTTAAGTGCTCAAAATCCTGGACTGGTTTTCTAGTGGAGATGAGTATAATAATGTTTAGTCTCAGGTTCCCAGAAGCCCTTTCCCTGAGTCACAGAGTGCTGACAATGTGAATGTTGTTCAGCTTCTGTAGAATCCAAAATTTTGGGGAACTTGGGCAAAAAAGCCCAAACTAATGGCATGCATGGGCAGGAGTTACGAGAACGGCACTCTGGTATGACAAATAAACCTTAGAAATGCTACTTTCATTTTTTGTTGTTACAGGACTACGAATGGCTTATTTCAACATGTAACCATTAACATGGAATGAATTGGCCAATTTCCTTCCAAGGCCAATTAATTAAATGAACTCACACATGCCTCTCTGAAAGCGGTAGTAAAATTAAAAGTGATGCCACATATTTTAACCCATTTACAGAGAGTGGAATTTCAGCAGATCAGGAGGTGTTGAAACATTCCTGTAAATGCTGGCCAAGGAGTCCAGCACTTTTTAAGAGACTCACTGAAGAGAAACAAAGATCATGGGATGTTTTAATTTCCTGTTTGTCTATTTAAGGTTCATATGTTAAAAACAGGACTGAAAGAAGTATATGCCTGCATTTTGGATGGATCTCATTCCCATGATTTCATCAAGATGAGATTTTCAAAAATTTAATTATAAAAAACAATTACTGGTGGCAATGTGGTCCTAGGCAACCGCTGAACTCCAAATGCAGTTGATGGGTGCCATAAGTCAAATGTTAGACCTGAGCCCTATTTCTTAACTGTAAGTCTAGGAGAAAAATGTGGAGGCTACGTGGGTCACCACTCTACCAGAATGCATAATGCAAACAGGACAAAACGACTGGGAGCTCATGGAATCTCAGCATGAATAAAGTTTTAGAAGTGCTGACTTCCTACTACAACTTCTAGCATCAGCATTAATCGAATCCAGTGTATTTATCTTCCTTTGCCGTCTTCACTAAAATTAGATTGTTTACATTTTTGAGCAAGCTAATGGCACGATTATTTACTGCTTACCTCTACTAGACAGAAAGAACCTAGCAGAGAACCGGCCTGCTCCTTTCACCTCTAAAACACAGTTATTAGAATAATGGTGAGACTATTAATGCTTTGTAGAAAAGTTTCTCCTAGATGAGAAGGTGAGAAGTTTAGCTCAGAGAGGCTTCTGCTTCCCTCCTGTGCTGAGATGTGCATCTCTCTTGAAGTATGCAGTACTCAATTCTGCCAGTTCCTGTCAGCTCTGCAGAGAAAAGAGGGCAAAAAGATCTTCAGAAGCTTTCCCAGAAAACCAGTTTTTTGGTGCTGACCAGGATTAATACTCAGTATTGCATGTTACAAGCCCGTTTGTTCCTAGGAATGTAAATGGCTTATCCTTGAGGTTCTTGCACTAACTCATTATTTGAATCTGTCTTGACTTTGATGTGGAAAAGCAATTTCTTCTGTGTATAAAACATTATTGGGAAAAATACATTTTGCTGCTCATATAGTGAAAGAATTTTTTGATTCAGCCTCATTTCCCTGCCTCAGCCCCATTTCTAATGATGCTTTCACCTAGCAAATCCAGGCCTTGAAGAGAATAATGCAGTAGGTAACACTTTTAATCAGTATAGGAAATACGAAACAGCAGGGAATGAATTTCCAGCTGTGCAAACAAGAAAAAAAAAGGAAAATGTGAAAGCTGTTTTTTTTATTTCTTTCTCCTTAGATTGGCCTTACCCATGGGGCTTTTATGGTGCCACAGTTGCATACTTATCAATAATTGTTTCCTAATTCTGCTCCGTTCCTGCACTGAAGTAGTATAAAATGTTGAACTCCATGCAGCCAGTCAATTTTCAAGATCCCATGTGGACAACAGAAGCCAGTGTGCTATTAGTAATCTGTTAAAAGGATAATTTTCCTCTTGTATCAGTGTTTAATTGGATGGAACCTCAAATCTTAATAGTACCTACATTGCTTAAATACTGTTTTTGTCAAGTTCTGACAAGGGACAGGGAAGGGCTGCTCAGTTGAACAGGAAGCTTCTCTCTAATTAGTCCAAACCATACCTGTCTGGGGGAAGAAGAAGTTTACCAAAATAATTTCAAGAGTCAGAACTGGATACTTGCTTGAGGAAGCTGTTCATTTATACTGGGTGTTATTAAATAATGTGTAAACTGAACCTGTGTTTGGGGAAGGCTCGTGCCAAGGGGTGTTTCAGCAGGGATGAGGGTTGTGACAGTTGCTTGTCAGTCACAAGCAGGCTGGTGTAGACTGCGCACCTCGGCATCGGGCTTTGTCTGTCCATATTCTGAATCCCAATGGGGCTGTTGAAAACGAGGAAGCATCATTCAAAATGTAGCTGGGGTACGGTGTCCAGCTCTGGGTCCCCAGTACAGAAAGACATGGAACTGTTAGAGCAGGTCCAGAGGAGGGCCACGAAAATGTTCAGAGGACTGGAGCACCTCTCCTGTGGAGTAAGGGTGAGAGAGTTGGGGTTGTTCAGCCTGGAGAAGGCTCCAGGGAGACCTTACTGTGCCCTTTCTGTTTATAAAAGGGGCTTGTAACGGCAACAGATAAAGGCTTTCTACCAAGGACTGTAGTGACAGGATGAGGTGCAACCGTTTTAAAGTGAAAGAGGGTAGATTTAGATTGGACATATGAAGAAATCATTTTTCATGTGAGGGGTGAGACACTGGGAACAGGTTGCCCAGAGACGTTGTGGAGGCTCCATCCCTGGAAGTGTTCACGGTCAGGTTGGGTGGGGCTTTGAGCAACCTGAGTGAAGGGTGTTCCTGCCCAAGACAGCGGGACTGGATTGGAGGATCTTCAACAGTCTCTTCCAACCCAAACCAGTCTTTGATTCTGAAAAGCTGGCATCCTGTCCAAATAAAGAAAACCAGAAGATGTTTTTCACTCCAGCAGGTTGAATGCAAAAGTTTCAATGCAATAAGGCAGTCTAAAACAATTTTGAAGAATTACTTACCACAGTAGGCTAACCTAGTACTCAGACCTCCTTCAGACGTGCCAGGAACAAAAAGCTCAGTGTAGGCCCAACTGGTGGCTGGGATTTGAAAGGATGCTCAGACAGGATGAGGCCCTTACAAAC
>NW_010209901.1:0-13955 GCF_000695765.1 Mesitornis unicolor | reverse complement strand
CCTGCTGCATCCTGTTCCCTCTGGAAGAGGTCAAGGATTTTTCGCAGTGGAGTCCTTTGGGTGGGTGGGATGGGGGAGCAGTGGCGTGGACTCACTTGAGAACCTGTCTCAGTGGGAAATGACCATGCCATAGATCTTATGTCTGTAGAGAAAGAAGATGTGTTTAAATACACTAAAAGGAAATGCCTTTGAGTATCCAGCTCCACACAGAAGATCTAAGACCTTTTTCTTCCCTCTGCTGTCACTGGGCTCTGGGATCAAGGCTTTACCATGCAGAAATGTAGTTTTTCTAGTAATTATCATGAAGCTATTAGGAAGTTACTTATTTCTCAGTTATGTTTCACTATTATTCAACATCCTCTTTCTTCCTACTCTAGCTTCCATTTTTTAAAAAAAGTCCCTGGCAAATAAATGAGAGATAGTGCAAAACATTTGAAACCCTTCCGTAATAAATGGGATTTGGCAGTTCCCCGGAATGAAAGGAAAAAAGGTGATGTGAAAGTACCAGCACAGTTATGATTCCTTATTTACCTGTTCTTGGTTCGAATAAATAGGTTTACATTAAGATATAGTCAATTAGGGCTAAAAAGGAGTGGGTTAGAAAGCCATTAATTTCCAAACATCTTTCTGAACGAAGCAGTCTTGCCCAAGACCTCACAACTTTCGCCTGCTGTGGTGGTATGAACGGAGCGCCATACACTTGGGTGTTTCATCACTGGATGCAGTACAGTGCAAAGCTCTTGAAAGCTTCCAGTCATTAAACTTTGCTGAACAACATAAAGCTTTTTCAAAGAGTGGTACTCCTGCTTCAGTGAGCTGGCCACCATCCAGCCCTAATAATTACGTTCTGCCTGTCTAAATTACTCTGTTTATTTAATTGGACAAGGTCATATGTCAAAAGATGCTGTTAGGTAGGCTTTGTGATGCTAGGACAATAGGTACTGTGTCACTCAACTCATTCAGGGCTGAGTGAAGCAATTCCTATGTGCATATTGTAGTGTTTTTGTGCTAATCACTCTGAAGCTTGCAAAGCTCATAAATCAAAGAGCAGTTCCTCTAAGTTCAAACAAAGCATTGTTGATAGAAAGGCTGATCTGTCAGGCCACCTAGACCACTGTGGGAGTTGAATAATATGAATATTGTTATGGTAATCCAGAATGTATAAAAGAGAGAGGCCTGTCTTGTACTAGAAATGAATAAGTTTCTCCATATGCATCTACCACAGGTTTATGGCCATCCCATACTGATGCAGTGCTGGAGAGAATAAGGACCATTGATGCTTCTAGGTAAAGGTGATGTCTCTTCCAAGTAGATTTTTTTCCTGTTTTCCTAGCTGCTTAAAGGCTAATACAAACCTTAATAAAATGTTAACATTTGTGTTAAGATATCCGGTGCACCTCCTCCAGCTCTGTGAACTGTGCTTGCTGTGCAGGAGGGACTGTGGATGCAGCTGCTGGATTGAGACCGTGGTTTTTCAAGTGCCTGGTACAGTGAAATCAGGCACCTAACACAAAGTATGGCAGACTGCTTTGACAGCAGTTCTTAAACTTATTCTCAGGATTTGACCTAGACTGGAAGGATGTGAGAAAGACATCACAAGTTGGGGAACTTTTTCAAATAAGCAAACAACGGTCCTGCTGAGCAGAGCTATTTTTGAGGGGGGAGATGTTTGTTTAATCACCTAATGGCGCTGGTGAATTTTTTACAGATGTACTCAGATCCACCAGTGGCCTCTGAAATCAGTGGTGTAGCTGTCTTGGATTTTTTTTTTCCTTTTGTGTATGGAGGTAGGGACGCGGCCCTCTTCCCTGGCTCTTCCTTTGGCATTGACTGCGCTTTACAAACTGGTGAGGCTGAGCAAGGTGACCTTGCTTTGCTCTTTGAATTATAACCCCCTCAGTTTGAACATTTGCAGTGCTTTAATACTGAGCCACTGTCTCTCTTGCTGAAGGCACTGTGCAGTGGGAGTGGAGACAGTTTAAATCCTTTACCAGAAAGTGGGAGAGACTTCATTAATGTCTGGAGTATTTGAATCCCGCCAGTGTTGCTGTCTTTAGCGTCAGGGATCAATTATTTCAATGAAATAACAAATGCACCCAACACAGGCAATTCTTGTCCCCATTCCACTTAGCTGTTGGCTTCCCTATAGCTGCGTCACCTGGGTGGTTGTACTGGAGAAATGTCCCAGAGGTTGGCCAGTTTCTCATGAATGTTAAAAAGTAAATGACTACTTCTCCCCATGTTCTTGTTTCAGTGTTTTCTGCTAATCTTTGTGCACTATTAATGCTTTTACTTTTCAAAGACTTATTTGAATTCCCAAGTTGGTGTAATGTTACTGAATGATTATATCGATTTAACTGAACCCCTTATTTGACATAAGCCTAACTATGTCTAAATTAGTATTTATACTTAGTCTAAACAAATCTAAATGTTAAGTATTGACTTAAAAGTATTTAAGTGCCTTATTTCAAAACCTTATTTAAAAACCAAGTGAGACAAATAAGTATAGGCAAAGTTGAAGTCTAAACAAAGCGTGCTTATCTGACTGTGTACTTTTATAGCCAGCTTGATATCACACCATAGGAAAAGCAGTGCGGATCTGTGAACACTGAGGCTAAAAATATGTTGTCTTTTTTTCTCTAAAGGCAATTCAGTACTTTCACTAAAATCAGTGAGTGAGACTGTATGCGAATTTCTTGGCATTTTGATGACAGGGGATGCTTTCAAACATCAAGTTAGCAGATAGAGTAGGGTGGCTGGGCGTATACTGGGCAACACGGACTAATTTGCACAATAGTTTCCGTACTGCACAACCGTAGTTCTTTTCAAATGCATGGAAGTAGTGCTCTTGCTTACCGTTTCTTAGGAACAAAATCACTGTACCTCAGTGTTGCAGGCTGGAAACTGAGGCACTGGGGTTTCAACTTGCTCATCTTCATGGTGGAGCAGTCTCCTTGCTCAAGCCCCTTGTCTGGCATTTTTCCATCTTTTGGCACCAACCCTTTTCTGTGCCATCTTTCCATGAATCTCTATTAGGAGTTCACTTGCCAATCCCATTAACTGTATCAAATAGCAGTGTGCTCAGCCTGAGTGAACTCTGACTTTTTACAGATGCTGATACGGAACTAGTGCAGAGACAAAGCCTCTGTGAGTTGCAATTACTTGAATTCTCAGAGCAAGCAATTGTGGATTTCAGAGATATTTATCTCAGATATCCTCACATTTCAGTACTTCAGTAACTAATTTCTGAACATCTCTGTAATGTCAGTTCCAGACTGCCTGCCCTTCTCCCATCAAATAAATGGAGAACAGTAACTTTGAGCTTCCTACTGGCTTTCCTTTGTCTCACCATTTCAGTCCTGAGAGAAATCTGTCCTTAGATACGCTTGTGCTTAGATACCTGCTGCTTTCTGTGGGAGACAGTGCATATTTATTTGATAGTAGATTGTATTAACTAAATAATTTCCAAAGCACTGTAAGATATACAAGTCATTTATGTCTTGGAGTGAAGCTTCCTCTGATGTGGCTCTGTACACGTGCAGCAAAAAACTGTTAGAAATTTGTGTTTTGTTGAGGACTCAGTTGTCCTGCGATTTCTAGGTGCAGAAATGGGATTTCTGGCCTCTGAGACTGGTTTCTATCTTTGTTTTGGAAGGGCAAAGTCTTCCACAGAGGAGTTTCCAATGCTGCAAAGCCTTCCTGTGCCCAGCAGGTTCTAGCTTCACATGTTTAGCAAACCTCCATGGTTATCTTCCTGTCATGAGCAATTGGTAAGCATATTGAAAGCCTGGAGATACAATGTTTCTGAGGGCAGTCCTGAATGCACAGAATATTAGCATCTGCATGTCTTTAGAAATTCACACTGAAAAGAGCAGGCCAAGGGATGGGATTTTTGAGTCTTGTGCTAGCGTTCTCTCATGGCTACAGATGGCTGGTACCTCACACCCAGGACATGCAGCGCGAACAGGCACATCTTTCTCTATGCAGATGTGACTGATAATACTCTGTAAGCATCCTACATTTCACTAATTGGATGCTATTACTACCTGATACATAGGTCATTGCTCTTAATTAATTAAGGACCAAGAAGGTACTTAGTACTTTACAAGATGCAGATGAAGACAGATGTGTGCTTGGGAAACAAAAATATACCAGTTTGAGGGTTTTATGTAAAACCAGATCAGCTCTACAAATCTGTTATCTAGACAGATCCTAATAAATCTGATGGAAATTAGAGTAGTTAGATCAGCTTAAAGCTAATGAAATGTGATAGAAATGTTCAAAATTGTCTGCAAAAATGCTTTCAGGCAGAAGGATTAGCATGAAGCATATTTTTACAAGGATTGGGGAGAATATTTTACAAGGTAAACTAGCCCATAAAATTATTCCTTTTTTCTTGAGTCTGTAGATGGATTTCACTCATGAAATACACAGCCTGAACAAAAACTCACAGTCTTTGGCTATTGCACCAATAGTTTGTTCTTTCCTTATGCACTGTATGTAAAATGAGAAGTCCCTCTGAAACAACTGAGCTATGCGTTCTCGTTACTTGGAAGTAAGACTGTCCATATAAGTGCTTCAGAATATCTATATTCAACATCATAATCCTGACCATCCTTCAGTTGCCCTGCAGGGGGACACAGGTTCTGTTTTCGGTGACGTCATGCTTTGAAGCATATTTCCTATTATCAGTACACATCAGCACTATAAACTTTATGTCCTAATGTAACCTTATAAATTTTGAGCTTATTTGCTTTCAAACAGTTAAAGAAAAGTGTTTATGCACGTTTGAAGACTTTCCTAGATGTATATTCTCCGTTAGAAAGGGTGCAGGCGATGTTTGAATTTAGAGTTCATCTACTGTACAAAATTTCTAAATAAATTGAGCGCCCACTGTAAATTCAAATTTGGAACATATATATACCGAAGTACCCCACATACAAAGCAAACATTGTAAAATGTACTTGGATTAGACCTTTTAACCACATCAGTGAGTGCCATAAAAGAAACATTTAGCCTAAGAGCTCAGAAGATGCATGACGAAAGCTGCCCAACAGAAATCTTTGGAGGCTGCCTGAATAATTAGGGTTGTGGGACGAAACTGGTCAGGCAAGGAGGAGGATTTACACTGCTCTCTATTCGCCTCATATAATGTAGCTGGCCCTTATTGGCTCTACTAACTCATGTGTCCAAATGTGCTTACCAGTGAGAAGAAAAATGTTCCCAGGAGCTGCTGAGCAGTCTCACAGTGGCCTCTCTGTCCTGCTGCAAGCACACAGAAGAAACTCATCATGTTACTTCAAGCCTGCTCTGCAGCAGAGAGGCTACAACACCAGGGAGCAGGTGGTCTCGGTCTCTTTAGCAGGACCATACCTGGCACTTTATGTTAGGTCTGTGGGAAGCCAGTAGTTTTGGCAGAGACCTCTTTTTCCATTTGTTAGCATTGGCTGTTTCATGGGGCATACCTTTGTGTTTAGTCAAATACTGAAACAAAACAGGGTTAAGAAATGGAGTCACCATAGGCAGAACTGTGTGTGAGGCAAATGCTGTGCCTAGCTTGCCCTGCAGCAGCTTTGGTAAGAAAGTAGTAAGATTTTGCATGGCTTTGCCTCTGGGTTTGCATCTTTTGTTGTGTGTTTTTTCATAGGGATGCCTTGGCAGCACTTATTTTAGCAGTAGCTTAAAGACGCACTGTGCTGCCAGAAGCCTGAAAAATGCCACTCCTTTATTTGAGCATGGTCAGCTCAGCTCGTTGACCAAGGACAGAGGGCATTTAGAGTTACCAACTTTTAGGAAGTCAACTCTTGAGTGGTAGGAAACCAAAACCAGATGCTTTATTTACAGTGCAAACAATGCTTCCCCTTCCTTTTCTTTAAAGATACATTTCTCAGTCTTGCAGTTGTTTTAGGTTAAAACACAATTTGAGAATGGTTTGGTTGCAAAATCAGCAGGCAAATGATTAAATCCCCCAAGCCCTGGGTTGTTATTGGTAGGAGTGAAAGGGCTGGTCTGCTTGTCTGTTGCTATTTACATCCATGCACCTCAAATTGCATCCTCTGATCTTCAGGAGCATGACTTGTGGTTCTTGAAAGCCTTTGACGAGACAGGACAAAATTGTAAATCTAGGACCAGTAATTATAGTGACAAATTCTGGGACTTAGGCCTATGTTTTTTTCAGGGCAGAGAGGAAAAGACCATACACGTGCACATACTGGCCAGCAGCACTTCCAAGTAAAAAAATGCACCCTGCAGAGGGGACTCCTGTTCAGTACTCAAAGGTGGCTTATAGGAAAGATGGAGAGAGTCTTTTTACCAAGGCCTGTAGTGACAGGATGAGGGCCAATGGTTTTAAACTGAAAAAGGGTAGATTTAGATTGGTCATAAGGAAGAAGTTATTTCCAGTGAGCTGGTGAAGCACTGAACAGGTTGCCCAGGGAAGTTGTGGATGCCCCCTCCCTGGAAGTGTTCAAGGCCAGGTTGGATGGGGCTTTGAGCAACCTGATGGAGGGGGACGTGTCCCTGCCCATGGCAGGGGTTGGACAGGGTGATGTTCAAAGGTCCCTTCCAACCCAAACCATTCTATGATTCTCTGCAAGTTTATACATCACCTAAATCCTGTTAGAGCCCTCACGCAGGCCATAAACAGTTCCTGGCCAGGTTCAGCTGGAGTGGGCCCTCAGCCCACCTACACAAATGGGGGGTTTTATTGCTATCTGGACCACATGCGTTAAAGCCGCTCTGCAGAGATTGTGTTCAGCATGTCTGAGGACTTGTAATTTTAAAGGAAAGACGTCTGGTTTGGAGAGGTTGGGCAGGGACTGCGTGAAATAGCTGGTCATATATTTTCATCACGCATTGTATCATGCTCCTTTTTTGAAATAAAGTGTTCCTGAAGATGAAATCATGTTGGACAGTTCTGAAGCTAGGAAAACACATTTTATGACTGAGTTATGCATCCATAAAAAGGGGATTTTATAATGCTTTTGCCAACAAGCCCTTAAATAGGCAGGCACAGGTAGGTGCTGCTGACAGGCCCGTCCAAATTACTGGTTAACTGGCAATATAAATTTAGAGTGAAATATAATGAATAGAAACATAGAAGAAGCACAGGCACTGTCTGTCCAGGCAGATTGGATCAACGCAAGCCAGTGCTGCTCTGTTAGAGGCAGGGACACTCCTCTCATTTAGATGAGCCTCACATGTTTGTTAAAAAAAAAGAGCTCAAAAAAAACAGGGAAAGGTAAACACAAGTCAAAATACTGCAATTCTGTTTTCTCTTTTCTCGCCTGCAGCAGCCAAAAGCCACAATGGATAAATGAATAAGCGCAATCAAATGTGACTTGGTAACTAAGACACAGCCTGTTTTATATTTGAATCTCCTCTGCTTAACCCTTTCTACTGTGTACGGTATTTATTTTAGCGCACTCAGTTTCCTGCAAGCCCTCTTTCTTGTGGTTTCTATTTCACTCATCTGCCCACTACCTTAAAAGCCTCTCCAAATATTTACTACGTGGCCTTTCTTGCTATGCTTCTCTTCTGCCTCTCTAAACTGTTTCTGCCCTGTTTTCATGCATCTCCCCATCTTCTCCCGGCTCTCGGGTCAGCCGCAGCAGTTATCTGTGTGTGGGCAGAAGCAGCCCCCCGGGTTTGTTGTTTCTGCTGTGCTGCTTCACCTGCACCACATACTCTGACTATCTCCTCTTGGCTCCCTGCAGCCTGACACCAGTTCACCCAGCACTGTTTCTTCTGCACAGACAGTCCCTCCTCCTCCCCAAGCTGAAGTGAACACTGAGTATGTAAAATCAGCAGGTGCCATGAAGTTAAGTATGTCTTGCTGAATTTTTTTTGTCTCTGAAAAAGCAGGAGGAAACAAAAGAGGAGAAAAAAAACAGTGAAGAAACAAAAGAGGTATTTCCAGATAGGGTTTGAAAAGAAATACAAAGCCATTGAGGCAGTGGGTATGTCTGAGCTCCTCACCGGAGGTCTGAAAATCACCTGAGCTTCTTGCCTGCTTTTTTAAATTTCTACTTCCCTCTTTGTCATCAGAGACTTTCCACAAGAGTATTCAAGCTGTATTAGCAGCAGCTGTAGGAGAGGAAAACTTGGAGGCTGTGCCTGAGAAGAAAAGAAGGTGGGGGGAGGAGCTGTAAGATGTGAAAAGATGTGTAAAGGAGAAGAAATAAAAGGGCTTTTAAAAAACTGTCATGAACAGTAATTTGAAGGGCAGAAAGGAAAAAAAAAAGAAGAAAAGGAAAAAAAAACAAACCAAACACTTTAATCTCAGAGCAATCAAAATGAGCAACACCACCATGGACATACAAATGGTCCAAATGAAAGTTTAAAGAATTTCAAGAGAGATGAACCAGACAAACCCCTGCGATTTATCTCCAGCAGCAGAAGCCAGGAAAATTCTCCATTCCTCAGCTATGTGTTTCTTGGCTCCTGACATTCAATAAACTTTCTGTTTCAAGAATTTTCTCCATTCTCCTCTGCCTCTCTCTCTTTGTGGCTTGCATTATCAACTGCCTAAGTACAATATATACCATAGTACTCCATTTAGTGTGGTTGGCAGCTTCCCAATTTCATAGAGCTTCTGTCCCACCTCTCAGAAGTTCTGGATAAATCGCTGGCACAGCCAGATTAAAATGAAGAATGCAGGAATCTGTTAAACCTGAATGGGAAAACAAAATCAGGATAAATGGAAGAATAAGAAGTATGATGAATCACGCAGCAAACAGCATCAAACCAGGGGTAGAATTAGGCAGAATGGATTTTGTTGCGTAGGGCTTTACTTGCCATATTTGTGTTTCATTGATTTATGGGTTAAAATTTATTTATCCCATTGATTTATGGGATAAACTTCATACGGCTTTATTATTGTTGCTTGTACATGATTCGTCTATTAAGTCCCATAACATTGTAATGTAACAGGAAGAAAAAAATACTATGGCTTTGCCTCGTGCCAAAATGCTGCTTAGCTTCGGAAGTCACTTTGCCATCCTGTGCAGCAATATCGCAGCAAGGAAATTCCTGGCTGTCTCCAGCTCTCCTCTCCCTGCGCTCAAGTCAGCAAGGGGCTATGTGTGGCTTCAAGCTGCCGCCGAGGCGGGCGTAAAGCACTGCTGTAAAAGTCTGCGGCTGCGCTGGACATCCGGAGCGGGCTTTGATGCTTCTGTTTTGGGGAGGAGAGGAAGGGCGAGATGGATTGCCTGCCCGTGACCTCTTAGTCTCTTAGGGAAAGCACAGCTTCACACATGCTGGAAATGTCGTCCTTTTGATTTGATTATTTTTTTTTGCATGTGATTAATGGTTAATTACAAGGGAGAACTGGCTCTGGCAAGGAAGGAGCCAGAACAGTTTGTGTTTGTTGCCACATGGTCATGCTCAGATTCCCCTACACTGGAACAAAATCCGCCTCCTTTTTTGTTTCTTCCCGGGGAAGTCCGAAACCAGTCCTTGAAGATGACCTTAGCACTGAAAACAAGCAATTCGTTGTTGTAGGATGGAGCTGGTGACACAGAGTCCTTTTACTATCAGTGTAAATGCATTTTTTTTCCTTGTACCGTAATACCCTTATTAGTGCAGGGAAAGCCAGCAAATTAAAGCTATCCCAACTCTCTGGGTTTTCCCTCCCATGCTTCAGGCTCTCTCTTGTTTTCTGCTAGTCCCCTGGCTAAAAGAAAATGAAAAAGTTTTCTTGAGTTGCAAGAAGGGGTCAAATAAGCCAGGGTTTGCGTGGAGCTGGTAGGCATGCATGGGGTTGTCCCTGTTTTCTGCCAGGCTTCTCTGGCCACCTTGCACAGCTGTTGCTGCAGGGAGCCATTCCCCCTCGAAGCTCGGGCAGCGCAAACACTGTGGTGGGTGTTTACACTTGGGGCCAAATTAAATTTGGCCATTTGCAGGATCAGTGAGCATAAAAGTATCTGTAAGTGACTGGGAACGTCTGGAGAGGCGTGCGGTCCTGTGCCAACTGCAGACTGATGCAGCTGGATGTTGGTCCATAGGGCATCACTGGGTCTAGTTCTCAATGAGGTTGGAAAAAAACCTAAAAGTCTCAATTTTTGTTAGTTAGGAGACCTCATGGTTTTAACAAAACCACGAAGTGGGTCAAAGAGGGGATTCGGTGGGTTCAGATTCCTGCCGAGTCAGCTGCTTGCCATTAAACACGTCACTCGGCTGCTACTTTTCTTGCAGATCAACTACATCTTTGTAATACTGAGAAAAGTGGCCTCATTAAAATGGGCACTTCATTTCCACCAAGAGAATGCAAAAAAGATGGAGGGAAGAATGCAGAAGTCCAAACTGAGAGGGAGGTGTGGTGCAGGCAGGGAGGAACACAGCTCTGTCCATGCCGAATTTCCCTTCCCTGTGTGTGCATCTGCCTACATCAGGGGGGATGGACTGTGTACATGCAGCCCTCTATATTTGAAGTGGAAATACAGCTGCTTGATTTCATAATACAAATTGCAAATAATAAAAACTGGGATTTGAGAGACCTTTATGGCATAAGCTACCTGTGTTTCTGAGTGGTTTATACTCTGTAATTTCTGGTAACTAATGCTGAGGAATGAGGTCTTTCCACAGCAGCTATTTTCATTGACTTTTATAAAGCTGTTTGGCACTGTGAACTCTTGAAGATACTTTCACTTAGAGAATTTTTGGTTTGATTCATGAGAGTAGCAAAAAAACAACCCTTGGATTATGGCAGAATCCACAGTATGTAAGATTTTCAAAATCAAAACGCTGCCAGGTCTGGCTGTAATAAACCAGGGAATTCATTAGAGTTCAGCTTTGTGTAGCACAGCTCTGCTTCTAAGAGTTCTTATAAATCTGCAAAGCACTACTCTTCTTTTTTTGTTTACCTACTGATGTTTCAGAGACAGCACATTATTGAAAATTCTTGAGTGGGATTGCAAAATACGTAAGTATGCATTTTGTGAGTCTCATTACTTGTTGTTAATGCTCTTTTGAGCGACTCCTAGTTGAAAAATTAAGACTCACGTTGCTTCCTCTTGTTCTGAATTTGGATCTAGATCAGAATATTAAATACTTTGGAGTTCAGATGTGCTCAGATGAAAGATTTTTATTCAGACTACTAATAGTGTTATTAATTTAGCTTTAAGCTAATGGTATAATTATTAATGTGAACTCTGAATTTGCTAGCTATTTGCCTTACTTAAACTTTTGATTTAACTCTGCCAGTTTTGCATCAAATCTGTGAGAGTCTGTGGTGGGGAAACGCTAGGGTGCTGGTGGATGCAGGACCTACCATGGAAAGCAGGTGTGCTCCACAGCTGTTAATTCAATTGCAGTTACTGGAGAAACCATTTTCATGTTGGACAGGAGAAAATTTCTGTGTGGATTGCTCGCCCATTTGTGTGTGGCAATACTGATTTACTGTAGTTATGAGAGATACTGGAGCTGGATGAGATCCCTTGGTTCATCCTCTCCCTCCCCACTTGGAGACAGGGAGACACAAGGAAGGTTGGGTGATCTTTAGTAACGTGACTGGTGGTACAGATTATCAAAATTCATCTTCTGCCTTTGTGGGAAGCTCGGTGGGGATGACCTTGTAGGTAAAACTCAAGTCCTTAAATACTATTTGGGTGGCCTTGTGCGTGCCACATTGGTTAATCCTTTCCAGCCTGTCCCTTTGCCCTTGAGCTCCCGGCTAGCCAGGCTGTGGGGTGCCTCAGTATCTGCTGGAGTTAATGGGCTCTCAGGGAGTGAGTTATCTGAGTGCTCTTTGCAAGAGCTGGTGCTGATCCCTCAGATCTTCTGAAAGATGAGAGTCTCCAGAGTGATGTACGGATCTTCTTCCCCATGCCCCTTTCCCAGGGGCACCATCCTGTGCACGCTTTCCTCTCCCAGCCGCCACTGGCCTCTGCTGATGCTGCAGGCTCAAGCGATTGGTTTATTCCTTTTTGGGCCCTGGAGTACAGCTCAGTCTTGCCAGATGAGACCATGATATAGGAAACCCTGTTTCAATCTGAGTTTGTGTTCCTTGTGTCTTCCATTTGTTTTACCCAGGGATTGCAGAAAAACACCCACAGAATGTGCAGGGACTGAGGACATAACATTCATTATTTCCTTGACAAATACATAAATTCCAACCAGTCCTTGTAAAAGGAGATCCATGTCAATATAACTAGTACACATATTAAAAAACCTAATCCTTATGTTATTGAAAATTACACCCAAAAATAAGAAAAACAATTGGGAATTTGTCTCATGAAAGCAAGGAAAACTTTTGTCTTCCCCACTGGGAGGAGAATCTATATTATTTGTCCATTTTTTGCCACTTTTCCACCAGTTTGACTGGATGGGATGGTGTGTCCCATACAAGGATGCCCTATATCTTAGCAAATAGTGTTTTGAAGAGTAATGAAAGAGAAGGAAAAAGGCTCCTTTTATGGATATTGGTTTTTCATTCTCCGCAAAGTGACCTCCCGCAGCTCACTGACCCACAGGTCCCGTTTGCGAACAGCAAACCCTCACGGCTAAAGGGTTGGACAACCCATCACAGTGATCATTGTTCTCAATGGTTCCACTAAACCAATTTTGGGTCTATGCTATAGTCTACAAAAGAAGCTGTTCTTCTCTTTCCAAAGCTTTTCCAGCATGTTGCCTTGCTCTTAGGAAATGGGTTTGAATCCCACAGAGTGTTTTTCCAGGTGATTTCTTCTCTGAGACAGCAAGTGCCATCATTCATTGATTTTAGGAAACAGTAATAAAAGTTGTAAGTGGGGAGGAGAGTGCTCACCTTTACCTACTGTTCTCACATAATAAGAAGCATTGAAGCCCAAGCTGAAAATCTGCTCATCCTCTGCCTTACATGCATTCTGTGGTTTCTGTTCTGAATTCCTTTTAGCTTAAATATTCGTTTTGACTTGTGGCAAACCTATCAGAAGCTAAAACCAAACTTATTCTAAATGAGGAAGAAGAGAAATTTCTATTCGTTCCTCTTTCCCAAAATCTCTAAGCCATTTGGTTATAGTCTTTAGATTTTTACCTTTTTTATGTTGGAATTTTTGGGTCTTTTTACCATTTTTTAACCATTTTTGGGTCTTTTGGGTCTCCATGATTAGGGGAAAGTTTGCAGAGAGAGCCACAGTTCTCTGCATCACTCACTGTAAAAGCACATCAGTATCTGCCTCTCTTGGCAGAAGCATTTGTCTCTAGACCCAGAATTTCAAGTAATTGGATGAGATGAGGTAACAGTTTAATTCAGTATGTGTGTGTGTGTGTGTGTGTGTGTGTGTGTGTGTGTGTGTATGGTTACTGAAGAATGGCTCTGCGAAAACACCACAGAAGCTAAACTGGTGAGGTTATTCTTTTACTGAAGAATTTTTTATACATCGTTTATGGGAATATCACTTGTTTTAGTTCTCAGTTATTCAGATTTCAGGCAAAACTACACTTCACTTCAGCTGAAATGAATGGAACAAATGAAGTAAAGTAAAGCTAAAGTAATAGTGAAGGCCAAAAAAGGGTGACTGGGGATGGCTGAAGAGCTGAAGTTTCCCATCTACAGGTACATCAGAGGATTGCACAGTGAAGGAGGAAAACACCTGCCACATCCATCTCAGCATGTTGCTAGTGCTAATTCGTCAGGGTATTTATAACACTCAGAAGTCAATTTGTAACTCACTTTGTACTTGTAGATTATAGATGCTCTTTTTCATCTGCATGCCTTTTGAAGAATTGACTTACTTAAGATTATTGGTCTTGCTTGAGTAGAAAGACATGAAGTTATGGGTACTTAAATTAAAATTGATCTAGCTAGCAGTGGGACAGCACTGGTAGCTGTGTCATTCCAAATTAATGTCACTGTATGGCAATTCCCCTGTATGAAGACTTCTCCTGGGTGTTCTGTGTTTCCTGCACATAACTTCTAGAGTTTCCTATTTTTTGTAAGCAGGAAGACACTTTTTTGGTGGGTTTCTTTTAAAGTA